>NC_056747.1:1137355982-1137648482 GCF_019279795.1 Protopterus annectens
ACCTCGTGCTCCTCCCCCTTGGGGTTATAAACCTATTGAATGTTTGTAGCATTTTTACGGTATAATCTCAGTGAAGAACTGGAGACCAGTGAAACAAGACAAATGCAGAGCCCATGCAAATAATTTTACCTTTTTTTTTTAAATAATTTCGTAATTATTTTATAGCTAAAGAAGAAAATTACATAATACTTGGAAAAGTTTCAGACACTGGAAATTAGTTTCAAACACTCTGCTGAGAGATTCTTAAAGTAGGCACTAATTCAGAGTGCTGCAGCTTTGAGTAAATCAAAAGATGTGTGATTTTAGTGGTCAGATCACGATAAAGCCCATGAGGGCACAGAGTACATTTTGGGATACAAAACACTAAGCCATATGACAACATCATGTCTCTTTGTTGCTTCCATCAGGTTATTTTGGGTTAGATCAAAATAAAAAATAGTTACTGTCTAGTTAAATTGCTGTAGGCATGTTAGTTTAGACCACCGATATAGGATAAAAATTATATATTTTTTATCATAAAGGCCATTTAACACAGCGGGGCTATGAATATGTGGAAGAAACATCTAAATGATGAATAAAAATACAACGGCTTCAGCAAAAATGAATAATATTGGTACAGCTGATCAGACAGCATATTATCAGCATTGCCCACAGGCCACAGATAAAAGCTGTTTCAAATGGAAGTTATTCAAAAGATACAAAGGACATTTATAAATCCCGTCTTTATCATTCTTACACCTGTTGTATCATTCCAAAAGTTTAAACGTGTTGTAACATATTATGCATATTTTTTGTGGTGTCTGTATCATTCAGATTGTCTTAAATATGCCATTATAACATAATATGTTAACTTTTTCAGTTTTATTTCTACCTGCTATAGTATGGCTGTCAACAGTGGCAGCAGATGGCTAACAAACTGCAGAGCCTGAAACATTCTTTAGTCTTATTGGATTGAATTTGCACTCATGTTTCTTACTTTAGTTTTGATGTACTGCTTTTTGGTATTTGTGAGCTGGAAGGACTAAGGAGGTGCTAGTGTTGATTTTTTGTGTCTCAGCAATGTTTGTCGTTGTAGAAGGAAGGACAATATGGGAGTAATTCTGATGGTGGATTTAAGCATTGGGGGTGGTCATGGTTTAGAGAAGATGGAAAGTGAGAGAAATCTTTGGATGAACCGAAGGTCTGTTTTTTCTCCCATTTTGTTCCATTGGATTTGTTGTTGAGACTATTTAAGATACAATGTAGCAGAGACTACAGTTTTTGACATCTATTTGTGGGAAACACTTAATGATTAATTTCGTTGTTTAAAGTGGGACATATTCAAGTGCTGCTAATTTGCCTGCCTGACTAGTGTTTTGAAATTTGGACTGTGAAGTTTTAAGAAGTGATTAGGAATTGTTGCACATTGTTTGTACTCCTATTTGTATCTTGTTTAAGACATAACAGTAGTTATTTTGGGTCACTGCTGAAAAGGGTCCTTGAACAATGTAGGCCATTACAAGAACTGCACCGAAAGTGACCTTTCATAAAAAGTAAGTTAAAATCTGTCTAGACCAATTGAAACCAGGTGGTCACATCAATATCCCTGAAGAGATAGGTGGCTAAACTTACGTCTACAGATAGGTGACCAACCAGACCCATCATAGATGATGTATGGCCACAGTTTGCATTGAAGGTAGAAGGATGAGTACAAAACCCAGCACTGATAAAAGGATGACAATGTCTACCATAGAAAGAACATGACCCCTCTACCCACCACTAATCTGAAGAATGACCACACCACCTACCAAAGATGTGGTGGCACGGCTGTCAACCGTCCATCTCCAGAATGTGAAACACTGCCTCTCATGCTGTGCAAAATGTAGGCCATTTACTAAAAACTTAGAAACTATTTCAACTGGGATGCTGATACGATGGTTAAAATGTGTTACAATTTACTCATAAAAGTTATTCTGATGGCCTAATAATGATTCAGGATTATTTACTATGGATATTATCCAGGAAATGTCTTATCATTGAATGTGCATCAGACCCTTTCAATGTGGAATACTATGGGACATGGAAGTTTTAACACTGAAAATGACAAATAAAGGGCTACACTTGAGGGGGTGAAAGTGGGATGACCATTCCACCCCCACGGACAGATGGAAGGCATAGACCATCTATAGCTGTGTTACACAACAGGATCATTATACAGTGTAGATAGTAAGTTTTCCTTACCTAAACTGTTGTGTGATACTGGATTTAATATACTTAAAGACATGGGAGGGTGGGGGATACAGAGGGGTCTACCATCTTGTGGAATATACTTTTTTGCATTTACTTTGGATTCTGACAGATGATTCAATTTGTGTTAAATAGCAGAAATGTCCTTAACCCCACAGTTGTGTGATTTCATAGATAATATGTTTAAACCTGTTTTGCAATTACTTTATATTTCAATAGATTGAGTAGTGAATTTAATTGTTTTCACCAGAGTTGGTTCTGACATAAGTTGTTGTGTATGATGTGTATATATATATATATATATATATATATATATATATGTGTGTGTGTGTGTGTGTGTGTGTATATATATGTATATATATATATATATATATATATATATATATATATATGTGTGTGTGTATATATATATATATATATATATATATATGTGTGTGTGTGTGTGTATATATATATATATATATATATATATATATATATATATATATGTGTGTGTGTGTGTGTGTGTATATATATATATATATATATATATATATATATATATATATCTATAAAAACAAATAAATATTTATAGTATAGTCAGTAAGCCTCTCAACCTCTTAGAGTAAGAAACCTGGACAAAGCCATGAAAAAAGTGTTACAAATAGAGACAAATTTTAAATATTGCTCTTACAAACTTAGAAAGTTGATAGAATAACAGGTTTTGTATTAGCATGAATTTTCCGAAGTGTATGCAGTCTAAAACTCAACTGTTGGTCATTATTTTCTAACTTCAGTCTTTAATGATTTGTCACTAATTTGCCAGAAAGCCACAATTTTATGAAAAACAGACCAAAAATATAAGGCAAAAATCTGGACAATCTGCGAAAATCTGTACAGTTGAGAGGTATGATAGCCAGTCAGTTTCTCTTTAAGTGATTAAACCTATGTACAGTCCTGACTACATTACATAATAAATTTGTGTTTGAAAAGACAAAACCATCACTGAAAATAAAAGAAATGTAACTAGCTTGAAAAGTAATACTATCTCAACAAGAGCATATATTAGAACAAATGTTAAACATAAGGGTAGCCCAAAGAAGAGGAAGTTCCTTCTCTAATGACATCAGAACAAATGAGCAATTTTAAACTAAAATACTTGTTGTTGATACTTCAGTCAAAAAAAATGAAGCATTTAATGTTTCAAAATAAGACTAAAATAATTAACAGAGCTAATTTAGTCATGTGAGAATACGTCAGTAGTGCATTGTACATACCCCCTGGCAATAATCTAACCACTCTTGAAAATATACCATCCTGGGTTTCAACTAATATTTCTGTAGAAACTATAGTATTAGGTGATGTCAGCATTGACTGGCTCAAACGTAAGTCCCAGTTCCCTACTGACAGCATTAACCTCTATGGATTTTCACAACTCATCACAACCCCAACCTATACCAACTCATCAAAACTAAATGGCTCTGTTATTGATTGGCTTTTAGTCTTCCACTCCAGTAAATTTATGGAATCCAAAGTACTGCCAGACTCTATTAGTGATCACCACCCAATATGCAACTAGACTTATCACTCATCCTTGCAAACAACATAGATACAAGTCAGTACACAACTTTATTTATTTATTTATTTATTTATACTTTATTCAGGAGACCTTTACAAATATTCTAAATTCTATTAATTGGCCTTTCCTTAAACACCTACCTCTTGAAGAGGCAGTCAAAAAATTAAACTTAACATTCCTAAATGCATTAAACAGGCTAGCTCCTGCTAGAAAGAAAAGAGTCAAAACTAACTACTCCCCCTGGTTTTCTAACTATACCAAATCCCTTACGCAAAAAAGAAGTAAAGCCTGGGCATTCTATTCAAAACAAAAACTCAAACAAATCTACAATACTTTAGAGCACTACATAACCTTGCAAAGGAACAAGTGAACTTATAAAAAAACAATTTTACTCAAACCCACAAGACCAGCATAAAACCAATGCAAAAACATTTTGGCATACAATCAATAAAATTTTACACCCTGTAAAACAATCTTCCCCTCAGCCTTCTACTGACAGTTCTTTTTCTGATATGGCTTCTCAATTTAATTCTTATTTCATTAACAGCAAAGCTTATATTATTAACAATTTCCCAGCATCACCTCCTACTGTCTCTAACCCTCACACTACACGTCTCACCTCTTTCTCAATACAACCAGTACCCACTTCCTTCATTATGTCCCTGTTAAACAAATTCAAACCATATTCCCCTTCTGCCAATAATCTCCCCAATGAGTATCTAAAATTGGCAGCTGACTCTATAGCCTATCCAGTTTCCATTCCCATAAAGAGATCTATCAAAGAAGCCTATGTCCCCACCCTATGGAAAAAGCTCTATGCCCTCCCCTTCACAAAGGTGGCAGCTCCACTGAAGTATTGAACTACAAGCCTATGCCAATTCTTTCTCCACTTTCTAAAATTCTAGAGAAAGGCATCCATAAACAGTTGCATGAATACCTACTTGACAATAATCCTGTTTCTCGCACACAACATGGATTTACACCTGTACACAGTACTACAACTGCTCTTCTTTCTTTCATTGACACAGTAAATAAAGCACGTGATACTGGCTACTTTGTCATCTCTATTCTTAGATCTGTCCAAAGTTTTTGATACTGTTTCCTACCCAAAACACTTGTACCAACTTTCCCTACTTGGCTTAACTGAAACCACCCTGCAATGGTTCACCAGTTACCTCTCAAACTGGGGTCCCCTACGAAATACCGAACGCTCAGAATCCTGATACCCAACATTATCGAAAGACCAAAAGTGCAAAATTCAAAATCCCAGTATTAAGGGATATTGAGTTAACGCTTCTGGTGTTGTGGTTCAGGTAAGTATCTGTGTGTAAGTGTGTTTGTGAGGGGCTTTAGTGTATGTGTTAGTGTGTGTTGTGACTGTGGTGTGTGTGTGTGTGTGTGTGTGTGTGTGTGTGTGTGTGTGTGTGTGTGTGTGTGTGTGTGAGGGACTGTAATGTGTGAGTGTGAGTTTGCCTTGTGTGTGTGTTTGTGCGATCTTGGAGTTAGAATATTAAAGTAGGGGTGTGTGGGGGGTGCAGCCCCCCACATGGGAGGTGCAGGGGGGCTTGCCCCCGTTCTTAACTATAGTGTAGGATTATTTGTTTGGGTTTGGGAGGACACTGTGTGTATGTGTGTACTGTATGTGTGTTGATCGTTCGCGATTTTGAATTTCGCGCTTGTGGTCCGTCGGTCTTCTCATCTTTCGGGTATTTGGTCTCGGGATTATGGGCATCGGTCTTGTGGGTTTTTGGTCTTTTGTAGAGAACCCCTCAAACTGATATCAGTCAAATGCAAGTCCAATTTCTGTCTTTATCTAGCAAGGCTCTATTCTAGGCCCATTCCTTTTCAACATCTTTATCAATCATCTTCATACCTCTGCAAAACCAGCTACCCTTTTTCAATATGCTGACAACTCTACTTTAATCTGCTCCAAAACAATCTTACCCATCTTCAAAGTATAACTCGGGCAGCATTTAATTCCATTGAGACACAGCTCACCAAGAACCAACTGCTACTCAATTAAATTGATTTTTAGGTGGATATTTTATTACTATTTAAACTCTGAAAGAGTTTTTATGAACATATGGTCTGTAGCAGCTCCATTAATAGTGAGAAAGTGTTAACCAATTAAAGCTTTACAAACTGGTAAATGTGTTCTGTCTGTGTCGTTGTTTTCATTTACTCAATCCCCAAAACATCACCTGCTGCCATTCTTAGCTAAGCAATCCCATCTTAATAATTCTACCTTTACAATTATTTCTTTGAATAACATTACAATTAATGTCTCTCACACTAAGCTGTTAGGTGTTATAACTGACAACAATCTCAAGTTTGATCTGCATATCAACACAGCATAAAAAAGACCAATTAAAAACTAGGCATGCTGCGTAGGGTTAAAAAATTCCTAAAAGTTCCACTAAAGAAACTTTTACCATCATGTATCTCTTACTATCACTTCTTTACACCATCCCCTATCCCAACTAATCTTCACTCTTCCCTAAAAACAAAACTCAGTCAATGCTACAATAAAATAGCTGGCCAGCCCCACAATACTCACCACTGCTCTTCACTCAAAGCCTTACGTTGGTTCGATCATCCCCACCTGCTGTCTTTTCATCATCTCATGTTAACACACAAACTATTGTATAACACCTCTTTTTCACAAGCAACCTCAACTTTACTTTAATGTTATACTCCATCTCGTGGCTTACGTTCCTCTCCTAATCATCTACTATCTATTTATAAACCTCACAGATCATCTGGAGTTAGTCTGTATTCACACTGCATTGCAAAAACCTGGAATACTATTCCTGAATCTATTAGACTTATACCCTATTACTCTTCCTTCAAATCTGACCTGAAAGAACATCTATCCAACAACTGGATCTGCCAATATCCTATGCCAACTTAATTCTCTGTTTAGCTCTCATAGCTGAAATGCAGTATTAATTTCTCATGCCCCATCCTATGAGACCTCACACCTCACCACTTTTCCTATCCTTCCGTCTGTAAACCATATCTACTAAATGCTACCTTCATTTCCATTCTTTATTCTGCCCTTTCCCCTTCATGTAACCATAACTGTATTTTACTGAAAATAGTCTGTACTAGATTTTTATATAGTTTTCATAATATTATATTGTTTATTTTTTATTTACTCAATTTTTGTACTTGCTGGCTGTGATAACATAATCGGAAATTCAGGGTAAAAAAAAGTGCTTCTGGAGCTTTTGTCCCTGGGCCTCTGCTGAAAATGGGCACTTTCCCAGTCGGACTTTGCTGGTAAACAAATGTCAAATAAAAATAAGTACATAACATAAATAGTTCACAGTTGTAGTAGCTTTAGAAATACGCATGACATGTATATACATTTACAGTGTGCAGATATTCTACTTTTTGGAGTTTTTCTACATGCAGCAATATAAGGTGTGAATTAAGAAAGTGTAATAAGACTACACTCTGTGTTGCTACTTAGTATATACACTTTATTCTCCTCCCAAAGCAACTGGCTAAGATGGAAGGAGATGTAATGCAATGTATGTAGGTGCTACTGCATATAGAAGAAGTACAGATAAGATCCCAGTTGGGATGTACCTTTCTGTACGGGCTGAGCAACAGTAAATGATGTGTAACTTCACATTGTTCTTGCTTGTTTTGTCAGACACAGCAGTAGGTAATGACCCTTCATAATTTCAAACTGTTGATGTCAGACAGTGTGGAAAATAAAATGATTACAAGTACAATAGAATTGCTGAAATGTACTGCTTACAAGCCAAAACAACAGAATTATTCTGGAACCATAACTTCTTAAGCCTAATATGATGTTTACTTTGACAGGTAGCGTTTAGAACTTTTTGTAGCCAGTGAAATGATGATGATGCTATTTTTTTCATATCTTTGTGACTCTTGACTAAAAGATTGTATATACAGCTTCAGGACTTGCAGTCATTTACACTGATTGCTAGTTATGTTTATCCCAAATTATTTATTTTATTTTGACATTTTTTAACTGGGTCGGTCCAACTGAGCTAGACCCCATTTTCAGCGGAGGCCTGGGGAGAAAAGCTCCAGACAGTGACATTTAACAAAAACAGTGACATTAGACATATACAGTGACATTACACATATACAGTGACATTGCACATATACAGTGACAGACATATACAGTGACATTACACATATACAGTGACATTAGACATATACAGTGACATTATACATATACAGTGACATTACACATATACAGTGACAGACTTATACAGTGACATTACACATATACAGTGACATTACACATATACAGTGACAGACATATACAGTGACATTACACATATACAGTGACATTACACATGTACAGTGACATTACACATGTACAGTGAACATGAGCTGGTAGTGGAAGCTTATGATGCAAGACAGTGTCAAATATAAGGAAGACTGAAGGAGTACAATTAAACATCAATTGTAGTACAGAAATATACAGAACATTTGGTAGAGTTAGGTAGTTATTATACATGGACAACAGCAAAAAAACAAAGTGATACCAAAACTACTGAAGGTTGCTCACACTATAAATGCACAGTAGATAAAAACAAAATGTGAGCACACCAAACAGCCACCAGAAATATAAACAATAAAAGATTTGTTGACAAGGATTAGTGCTTTTGTGGGTTTACCACTTCATCAGATCTAAGTAAAAGAATAAAATCAACACAAGACACATTGAATATAAAAGAGGTTGTAACCAATCAACAACAATTATCAATAAAACAATTATATCAATTAAGCAAAAATCACCTCCTCCTATTTAAGGCAGGTCTAAGAGGAATACCAGAGTTTAAACCTGGAAACTTATGTGCTTGTAAGGATACAATCTATTTTACCTCAAGCATTTCCACTTGATTATTAATATCACCCCTTCAGTTACTGGGTGGAACTGGTTGTAAAACCCTAAAATAAAAAGCATTATGTCCTGACGAATTTGCCTGATTAGCTAGGGTATTGGTGAGAGTTTTATTACAAATACTGCCTAAATGCTCTAGTATGCATTCTCTTAGCTGGCGTGTAGTCTTTCCTATATAAAAACATTCACATGCACAACATGTTGATAAATAAACTAGGTTATTGCTCCTACAAGTCGCCATAAACCTAGGTGAGAAAGCATGTCCGGTCACTGGATGAAGAAATTGAGCATCTAGGGCAATGGAAGAACAGGCTTTACAATTATTACATGGAAAAGTGCCCACTGCAGTGGTGGTGCTGCTGTAGCGTTGTCGCCTCACAGTAAGACGTTGTCCTGTTCGATTCTCAGCTAAAGCATCTTCTCTGTGGAGACAGGCGTGAATGGGCGTACCTTCATTGAAGGTTGTGCATCAGGGCTGGCAACTCAGCACATAAAAATCTACTGCCAATTATTAGCGGACTGGAGTTCCGCTGTGGTGATCCCTAACCGGGAAAAGCTGAAAGACACAACAACAACATGGAAACGTGCCCCTTGTCGTTGCTGGGCCCATTTTGCTGACTGACAGGAAAGTAGAGAACATTGTTGGTGAGCGTCCTGGCTTTATTTTCAGGAATAACATAAATATGAAAAAGTTATTATGTTATGGATCTAAAAACTCTGTCTCTGAGCCAGCAATGAAAAGGGGGAATTTTCCATGTGACCGGACGTGTTGTCTCACCTGGAGTCAGATGGAAATAAAATCATTACAGAAATTCAGAAGAGATGATAAAAAAGGCCATGGCTTAAGGAAAACAGCATGAGTTTCGACAAAGATGCTAAATAAATAAAGGAGGAAAGGTTATGCTCATTAGTGTTCTGAATATTAGTTTAATTTTTATGTAACTATGTTAAAAATGTGAGGTAACATTCCTAGAAGGGAATCAAGAAGCTGCTTTAAGCAGTTTTGTTGCTTGCTAAAGGAATATTGTCAGCAAGGTGGGATAAGGTTTCCATTGAACAAAGTATACAATCTGAATCAGGACGCATTGCTGGCACTGCATAATGTTTAATACAAAAGAGTTGTTAGGCTGATATACAGTTATCTTCTTCAGTGTAGTTAAAACAAAGTTATTACTAGCTAGTAGTAAGCCTTTTCTTGTGACATTTTTATTTAGAGTAAAAGATGGAGATTGGAATTGTTATTAGTAAAGATAAAGAAGGGAAAGAAAACAAATTATTAGAGGGGAAGGTGATGCAGTTATTAAAGAAAAGTTATTTGGTGAGCTGGGAATAGTAGAAAGAGGCTGCCCATGTAAAACAGTAAGAAAAAAAATCATCACCTGTATTTGGTGTAGTGGGTGTTCTGAGAGTAAGAGTTGGTGTCTAAAGCAGCATTGCAAGGGATATGAGCTTCTATTTGGAAAATCATATCTTACAGGTGCTGAAAGATGGAATATATATAACATATAAACATGTAGTTCAGTTACAGAGTACTGTGATGGAAGAGAATATGGTTAAATGGTAGATGGGTATGAAGATGTTGACAGTAAGTAGATGCAAGAGAATGAGAAACAAATTATATAATTATGTAATGCATGTGGCAGAAATGAAGAGCTCAGTGTTTGCATTAGTTAGAGCAGGAGAAGGAAACTGAAGATGAGAAAATGTATGAATACGTGGCCTAAAACATATGCATTAGGATTAAAAGAATGTTGTTATATGAAGCACTGCTAAGCTATTTCAGTTGGCTTAAATGCTAAAAATAACAATAACTAACATAATAAAAATAAAGTGTTTAAATGCCACTCTGCATATTAGTTTATATTTGAATGACATAATCTGTTTGTGCATGGGTAGTACTAAGGCATGACAGTGGATTGATACTAGGATTTTACTGTGCTTCCTGCTATTTCAGTAGGTGATAGCAGTTATGAATCAAATGTGATAGTGGCATCAGCCACCCTAATGTAAACAAACATAGTGAAAACTAAACTTTTGTTCATTAAAAATAAAAACAATGCTTATAACATCAGCTACATTTACAATGAGCACATCGTAACCAAAGTGAGTTAGCAGTGCTGAAATATAACAAAATTCCTTAAAGATGATGTCTTGGGGAGGGGGGGCTATTCAGAAAGAAGAAAGATGCACAATTCAAAGATTCAAAGATTCAAAGAAACTTTCTTGTCATTTAGGACCACACAAGTGCAGCCTAAACGAAATTACAAATGTCAGCTTGCGAGAGATATGCAGTGCAATTAACGTAGATACACCGGTATCATGCAACGGTGCTCTGCTAAATGTTCTAGAAAATTTAACACAACACCATCTAATGAAGTTGTTATGTTTAATACTATGAGCATAGGACTGGTACACCTTGGAAATGGATGTATAGACTATGATAGCAGCCACACCAATGCCAGACAAGGAGCTACTGCAGTGGCCCTGCTGTGTATAGTCAAGTGACAAAGGTGGAAAGTGTAGTGAGATGCCATTACAATGAAGCATCACATATCTGCAACACTGGCACTGTGAGCAGGCCACTTAGGGCCAGCACAGCAAAGTGCGAACTCATTTCACAACAGAAATGGTGAGGAAATGGGGAGATGGTGGCAGTCAGAGAAGGATTATAGGTAAGCGGAGAAACAGGCACAGAACAGTAGCATGAAGGTAAGATGTGTGACGGGGTGGTGGACATTTTTTGAAAGAAGGATAAAGGGAGAGAGTAACAAGGAACATGTGAGGAAAAAAGAGGTGACTAGGGAAGGTAGCACGGGCAAACAAAAAAAAAAACATAGTGGAAACTTTGTTACCCTGTAGAGAGTCAGGTCTGTGAGCCAGTGGTGACCCAACAACAGGTACATGACCTGGAGAGGGCCCAGCTGGCTATCACTTCACCTCCTCCTGGACCACAGCAGACCCTATAGAGTGATTAAACAAAAAAAGAGAGAAAAAGACAATCATTAGTACACATCAATAAGTCACATTTATCCCTACTTTAAAACATATGAAACCATATTCAGCACTTATTCTGCTGTGTTGAGAGTCTGTCCCACCTCCTCAGTCAAGCCTCATGATTTATTGCCACCTCTTCTGGTGCTTTAAGACAGAAAATAACTACTCAGTAAAATGTATACTTTCTAACAGAAGGCAAGAACAGAAAAGAACATCAGAACAAAGAACTGTAAATCGATAACAAATTACTTACAAAAACGCTGCCTCTCTTTCTTCAGTCTTCTGTTCTACTGGTAGAGCAGGTCAGAGTGGCACATCTGCAGGTCATTGCATATGTACTGACACACCAGTGTCAGTACTGACCTCCCTGGCAAGCTGGTGCCATGCATCTGTATTATAAATGAGGCCATCATAGGCCCTCAACATGTGACCCTATAATCCCTGTGCAGCAGGTACAGAAAGATTTTTATTTTCTTGCTGCATCAGGTGGGAGCTGTGATTTAACCAGTGCCTGAAGTGGATGTGTCCACTGTGCCGGTCAGAACAAGTTGGGACATAATAGCCCAAAGTGCATGGCTGCGCATTTGGACACATCATGACGTGCAGCACTGGGCAGTACAGGTGAAGGATGCAGTGAGCCAGTAGTGTAGACCAGTGGTAATACAAGCTATTTAGTGTCTGAGCATGAGTGTACTGAATACATGACCTCCTAGTCCAAGAACAGATACAACTGAACCTGCAAGCACTGACGGAGGTTGGTAATGCATCACGTTATGGTGCAGATTAAGAGACGATCATGATCACATCATCAGCTTAACCAATATACAAGGCCCTCTTTCCCACAATAAATACCTGCAGTCAACATACTATGGGAGATTGCACTACAGCAGGCAAAATAAGAATTGGAATACAGAACTGGATAATGGTTTATATTTCTTTATAAGCATACATGCAAAAGACAAGACATCTTATAACAAACCACAGGACAGGAGGGGCGACACAAAGGAGCATGAAAGCAGCAAAAGATGATAGCAGCATGTGTAGCATAAAAGGGAACAAGGGCATGTTGTTGCTGTCCTGCTTTTGGGGGGGGGCAACCTTTCAGGCTGCAGAACACAATGGCATGTTTCCCTTGTTGAGCTATAGAGCACAAGGGCATTTTAGGTTACTGTCCTGCTGTTTCTGTTGAGAAGGTTCATCCTGATACATTGCACCATCTGCACACAGACTACCACACCTGACATGGAGGATATAAGGCTTCCTGCAGAGGTTTCTCTCTACACACTGTCAGTACAATGCAGCAAGATTGTGGGTAGTGGTACCATGACCATAGTTGCCTGTAGCATGGAAAAGGATAGGAATTTTGACATCATAGTTGCACATGGATTTGTAGCAGATAAATGGAGGCAGGCTGGAAGTGCTAAAAGCACTGGTGTCTGCCAAAAGCAGCCATGCATATACATGCAGTGATCTACTTGTGTTGTCTACTGCTGTACACCTCCTGTCATGGGACAAAAAGAATAGCAATGTCTGGAAATATTCAGTACAATGGAAACAGGAATGCTACAATAGATCGTACATACTGGTGACATGCATTCCTTGTCAAGTCTACAGCAGACAAGACATTCTGGGACCAGATGTGAGAAGGAGTTGTGCAGGGAATCAGTGCTGTGAGAGATCATAATAAGGCCATGGTATAGATGTGTTGCAGGATCACTGATACAATGCTGCATGAGATGGCCAAGACCTAGGATATATCCATGAATAGATCCACCACAGGTGGTAGACAACTAACGTAGAGGTAAACACAGATGTAGAGGACTTCCTGGTGTCCCTTTCCAAAGCTGGATAGAGACCTTTCATACCTAGCAGTGGCTTAGATGTGTCGGGCTGAAAATGCCTTATCCATGGGGTGTACCAGGTTACGACTACCCTGTTCCAGTTCCATTATGCACAGTCCCTCTAGTGTGCATAATGTGCTCAGCAGAGCAGCTGTGCATATCTTTCCACCAGGTACACTGGAGCTGCAGCAGCAGCAACCTTGTTCCACAAGATTTGCTTGCATGCATAAATTAACAGTATTATCTGCATGTAGCCGTATGTGCCATGTGTTGATGGGAGTGCCACAAAAGTTAAAACATTGCCATAAGTATGTTATCATTATGGTTTCACAGGGTCCAGCACAATGTATAAGTGTATCCCAGATGTCAGCAGATCACCTATTAGTGATGTATAGTGATGGCATCCTGCACATAACACAGTTGTATTATTGGCAATGCTAGCATTGGGAGGCATGCATGCATCTCTCTTTTCAGATCTGCAGGAGGAGAGGCAGGAGGAAGCACATGTATCTCTTGTTTAATGCTGGAAGTCTTGTATGTGTTGTTTCCGTACAGATTAACCAAGAGGCTCTAGCACAGATGGTATCCAGGAGTCACACTGCCTCCAAGTACATATGTCCATCATGGGGGAAAGGTGTGTAGTCTACCATCACTGCCATGACTCCAGGACATTCTCTGACCTGTGTGTTACCCTTGGCATCTGTCATCAATCAGCAGGTGTGCAGCTCCAGGCACAAACAGTCATACATTTACTGTGTCAGAGATGTGAAGTGTACGTGGCCTGCATGAGGATCAGTATCCACTTCAAGAACTACATGATATTCTATGACTTATGAAGAAGGACGTGGCATATACAGACTTAGAGCAAACATACCTGTGGAGGCAGTGGTGGCCTTATTCACATCCACTGCTGTCTCCATGAGGGTGATGGCACTCCCCCACTGTGGCCATACAAGGGGCCAGATTTATAGTGTAAAGCCACAGACTAGGCATATGCAACTGACACACAGTGCCCAGAGACAGTATAACTATCACTTCTAGCCATGGCTGCCTCCATCCCTTGGCATGGACACTCCCATAGTAAATTTCTGACAATCTTCTGGCTCCAATGTAAGGACATTGCATCAGGCCAGCTGATCCGGGTCCTGCACCAACTCTATCCCCACTAGGCCTACTAAGGTAGTTCAAGGATTTGCCAAACATCCACTGCCTTCTAATATGGGGGGGGGGTCACAACAGGGTTCACATATAAGGTGCTGCAATGTTGCAACATCCATAGGACAGGAAGCCTCCAGTCTTGATACACAGGACCACACAGAACACCTGGTTAGCGTTCTTGAAATGGAAGCTACACCCACCCTACACTGGAGAAATATAATCTCTAACTCCATCCAAGCATGCAGCCTCATGTGATGCTACAGTTTCTGCCTTCCATAAACCTCCACCCTATATTAATGTTACTGTCACTTGTCACAGTGCCCCAGCCTCCACCTGTGCAGATAATGATGACTGTGCCTTACAACCCCTCTGACCTGTACAAGTATGGTAATGTCTGAAGCACAGCATGGCCATTCATTGCACTATACTGCATAGTATGGGGGTATAAATGCATGCATCAGTTTTATTCGATGCTCGGCATGTCATGGCCCATATTTATGGACATGATGCGGTCTGTTTGCCAGTGCTGCTACTTAATAGTGTCCAGCTTTGCCTCACGTGGGATTCTGCCACAGATGGTAACTCTGACAACCTCATCAGATTCCTCCTCTGCTGCTGTTACAGATTTGTCCAAAAGCACTACAACTGACCCACTATGCAACTGTTTTTTGTAGCACCGTGCTGTATAGAATGGTACAGACCACAAATGTCCTCCTGCAAGTATTCAGCACATAGTGCAGAATGCTACCAGTTGTGTCACATAGTGCAGAATGCTACCAGTTGTGTCACATAGTGCAGAATGCTACCAGTTGTGTCACATAGTGCAGAATGCTACCAGTTGTGTCACATAGTGCAGAATGCTACCAGTTGTGTCACATAGTGCAGAATGCTACCAGTTGTGTCACAAGTAGCAGAAGTATGCATTCATAAGTCTGAACACATGTTCAGTGATGCTGTGGGTCTGTGATAGTGTGGCGTTGTAGTTCTTCTCTACAGTGGTGTGGGAGATGCAGGTGGGTCATTAGCTATGGTTCCAAGGCATATCCTGCATTAACTACAACACAGAACAGAGGACAATATTATGAGTGGCCTGTTGATAACTTCCACAGGAGCTGCATTTCCAGGCTTCTTTTCCTGACACTGTATGCACCTACTAACTACATGACCATGTGGAAAGTCACCAGGAACTCAGTGCTGGTATGTTTTGCATGTGTGCCAGATAGGGAAATCATGGGAAGTGCCTGGCTAGTAAACAGGCACTTTGTATATGATATACCCAGTGAAGTGCACATCATCTGGCAGGTGATGGAGTGGAAGCCTATCTTGTTGATATACTGGAACAGGTGGGGCCTTAATGGCCATATGAGACCTAAGGGGAATGCATTGTGCCATAGAATGTCAGAAAAGTGGTGCTTTTCTCCTCTGCTGTCAATGGAAACCATATGATTTCCTCCTGGGGCTGCAGTTTCATATCAAAGAATTGGTGTAGGATTCTCAAGGAAGACACCTCTGAAACTCCAAATGTGTTGGGTCTATATCACATTATCGAATCTCACTTAAGCAAACAGCTCTTAATTGAACAATTAGTCATCGAACCCAATAATCAGTGAAGGAACTTTTCAGCGAGAAGTTTCCTGGGGCAAACCGATGGTTGGCCAACATCTAGAATTTGCCCTTTTCCCCACTGTAGTGCAATCTCAGAGTTGGTGTATTTAGTTAGGGGGTGTGGGGGTGCAGCCCCCCACCTACATTGGTGTTACATTTTATGGTTTTGTTTACGGTCGCTAGGGTGGACTGCCATCAGTTTGCCCTATGAAACTTTTCTCTGAAAATTTTGTTTACTGATTGGTTGTTTGATGAAGAGCAATTTGATGAATTGAGATTTGATGATGTAATATAGACCCAGTGTGTCCACTGTCAGATGTTGGAAAGTCCCTGTAGCAGGAATGGTTAATGCTTACACACACCTTATTGTCTACTGGGGTAGGCACTCCATGCATTCTCCTTGACTCAGTGTGAGAGCAACACATGTCTATTAATTCCAAAATGGTGTCTCTTGGTAGAAGTTAATAGTATCCTAGCTGTGTAGGTGATGGCATGTTTGCTGCTGGCAGATCCTTCCGTGACACAAATAGTAATGCTGCATGGCATCACAACTGCTTACTCTATAGACAGCCATTAACACAAGCTGTCCTGCTAATGCTGACACTATTCCTAACACAATACAGTATGCTAGAAAATCCAGGTAATTAAAAAAGCTAATCAGCTCTGCTCTCTGCATTAAATCTATACATTTTAGAGTGGAGTCACTTTGCCATATTTTCATTTCATTATTTGCATATGCAGTGGCTGTCACTATCATATTACCTCTCATGGATGGCGCAGTGGTGCATTGGTAGTGTTCTCGCCTCACAGTAAGAGGTTCTCCAGTTCAGTTCACAGCTGGGGTACCTTCTGTGTGGAGTCTGCATATCCTCCCTGCATTCGTGTGGGTTTTCTCTGGGTACTCCATTTTCCTCCCACGTTACAAAGACATGTGTCTGGAGTGTTTCTCCCCGGACCTCCTCTGAAAATTGGCTTTGTTCCAAGTTGATCTTTCCTGATAAGTAAGTAAAAATGTGTATGTCGTTAGTACCCATGTATACTGTGGTAGCATGGTCTTGCTATCTGTGTCTTTGAATTGCCTCCCCTCTCTGCTTATTTCTGCACTCCTCGCTTTTTCCCATAATGCTCACATTATAAGATTGGAAATATGCTTGCCTGATGCAAAGGGGAGAGCTGGAGTCATTACCGTGCTGGGATAGACCAGACAAGGCAAAGGGAATGATTTAGCAGGTGTAAATCTATATGTTGAATAACCCAGCCACTGGGGATGCACAAGCCAGTGCATTTCTTTGTGCCGGTCCCAAGCCCGGATAAATGGGGAGGGTTGCGTCAGGAAGGGCATCCGGCATAAAACTTCTGCCAAAAATTACTGATGCGGAGAACTTTTCATAATTGCATACCGGTTCGGTCGAGGCCCCGGTTAACAACGACCGCCACCAGTACTGTTAGCCAACAGGGTGCTGGCGGAAATTGGGCTACTGTTGGCCGAAGGAGAAGAGGAGGCGGCGTGCCCAAAGGCAGGAAGATAGGAGGAAGGTTAGGAGTGTAGCAGTGAGGGTAGGAACTTTGAATGTTGGCAGTATGACTGGTATAGGAAGAGAGCTAGCTGATATGATGGAGAGAAGGAAGGTTGATATATTGTGTGTGCAAGAGACCAGATGGAAGGAAGGTAAGGCCAGGTGTTTGGGAAACGGGTCCAAATTGTTTTTCCATGGTGTGGGTGGCAGGAGAAATGGGGTAGGGTTATACTAAAGGAACAATATGCCAAGAGTGTTTTAGGCGTGAAGAGAGTGTCTGACCGAGTGATGTTTATGAAGCTCGAAATTGATGGTGTAATGATGAATGTTGTTAGTGCATATGCTCCTCAAGTTGGGTGTGCGATGGAAGAGAAAGAGAAATTTTGGAGTGAGTTGGATGAAGTTGTGGTGAGTGTACCCAAGGGTGAGAGACTAGTGATTGGAGCGGACTTTAATGGGCATGTTGGTGAAGTGAACAGAGGGATGAGGAAGTGATGGGTAGGTATGGTGTTAAGGAGAGGAATGCAGAAGGTCAGATGATTGTGGATTTTGCGAAAAGGATGGACATGGCTGTGGTGAATACGTATTTTAAGAAGAGGGTGGAGCATAGGGTGACGTACAAGAGTGGAGGAAGATGCTCACAAGTTGATTATATACTATGTAGGAGGGCCAGTCTTAAGGAGATTGGAGACTGTAAAGTGGTGGCAGGTGAAAGTGTAGTTAAGCAGCATAGATTAGTGGTATGTAGAATGACGTTGGTGATCAAGAAGAGGAGGAGGAATGTGAAAGCTGTGCCAAGGATTAAATGGTGGAAGTTAAAAAGGGTGATTGTGAAGTGGAGTTTAGGGAAGAGTTAAGACAGGCACTGGGAGGCAGTGGAGAGTTACGAATAGCTGGGTAACTACAGCAGAACTAGTAAGGGTGACTGCTAGAAAGGTGCTTGGTGTGACATCTGGACAGAGGAAGGAGGACAAGGAGACCTGGTGGTGGAATGAGGAAGTACAGGAGAGTATACAGAGGAAGAGGCTGGCGAAGAAGAAGTGGGATTGTCAAAGAGATGAAGAAAGTAGACATGAGTATAAGGAGATGAGGCGCATGGCAAAGAGAGAGGTGGCAAAAGCTAAGGATAGGGCATATGGAGAGTTGTACGAGAGATTGGACAGTAAAGAGGGAGAAAAGGACCTGTACTGATTAGCTAGACAGAGGGACAGAGCTGGGAAAGATGTGCAGCATGTAAGGGTGATAAAGGATAGTGAGGGAAAGGTACTCACAAGAGAGGAGAGTGTGTTGAGTAGATGGAAAGAGTATTTTGAGAGGCTGATGAATGAAGAGAATGAGAGAGAGAGAAGGTTGGATGATGTGGGGATAGTGAATCAGGAAGTGAAACAGATTAGCAAGGAGGAAGTAAGGGCAGCTATGAAGAGGATGAAGAATGGAAAGGCTGTTGGCCCAGATGACATACCAATGGAAGCATGGAGGTGCTTAGGAGAAATGGCAGTGGAATTTCTAACTAGATTGTTTAATGAAATTTTGGAAAGTCAGAGGATGCCTGAGGAGTGGAGAAAAAGTGTTTTGGTACCTATCTTTAAGAATAAGGGTGATGTGCAGAGCTGCAGTAACTACAGAGGGATAAAACTGATTAGTCACAGCTTGAAGTTATGGGAAAGAGTAGTGGAAGCAAGGTTAAGAAGGGAGGTGATGATTAGTGATCAGCAGTATGGTTTCATGCCAGGAAAGAGCACTACAGATGCAATGTTTGCTCTGAGACTGTTGATGGAGAAATACAGAGAAGGTCAGAAGGAGTTGCATTGCGTCTTTGTAGACTTGGAGAAAGCATATGACAGGGTGCCTAGAGAAGAGTTGTGGTATTGTATGAGGAAGTCGGGAGTGGCAGAGAAGCGTAAGAGTGGTACAGGATATGTACGAGGGTAGTGTGACAGTGGTGAGGACTGCAGTGGGAGTGACAGATCCGTTTAAGGTGGAGGTGGGATTACATCAAGGATCAGCTCTGAGTCCTTTCTTATTTGCAGTGGTGATGGACAGGTTGACAGATGAGATCAGACAGGAGGCCCGTGGACTATGATGTTTGCAGATGACATTGTGATCTGTAGTGAGAGTAGGAATCAGGTTGAGGAGACTCTGGAGAGGTGGAGATATGCTCTAGAGAGCAGAGGAATGAGGGTCAGCAGGGCTAAGACAGAATATATGTGTGTAAATGAGAGGGAGGGTAGAGGAATGGTGAGGATGCAGGGAGTAGAGTTGGTAAAGGTGGACGAGTTTAAGTACTTGGGATCAACAGTTCAGAGTAATGGTGAATGTGGAAGAGAGGTGAAGAAGAGAGTACAGGCAGGGTGGAATGGGTGGAGAAGAGTGTCAGGAGTGATTTGTGACAGACGGGTATCCGTAAGAGTGAAAGGGAAGGTCTACAAGAGTGTAGTGAGACCAGCTATGTTATATGGGTTGGAGACAGTGGCATTGACAAAAGGCAGGAGTCAGAGCTGGATGTGGCAGAGTTAAAGATGTTAAGATTTGCAATCGGTGTGACTAGGATGGATAGGATTAGGAATCGGTATATTAGAGGGTCAGCTCATGTTGGACAGTTTGGAGACAAAGCAAGAGTAGCGAGATTGCGTTGGTTTGGACATGTGCTGAGGAGGGATGATGGGTATATTGGGAAAAAGATGCTAAGGATGGAGCTGCCAGGTAAGAGGAATAGAGGAAGGCCTAAGATAAGGTTTATGGACGTGGTGAGAGAGGACATGCAGGCGGTTGGTGTGACAGAGCAAGATGCAGAGGATAGGAAGAAATGGAAAGAGATGATCCGCTGTGGCGACCCCTAACGGGAAAAGCCGAAAGAGAATGATGATGAATGATGAAATCTATATGTTGAATATTTTGGCTTTGGGTCAGGCTGCCGCATCAACATTACTCAATATGATCAAATCACCTAGGGACAAATACTGGAGTACTCATGGAAAATTATTCACCTAGCCTTACTAGCCATCAGGGACTGAGGCATCTGTTTCTGCGAGGCATGGAACTGTCAAGTTTTGTAGTCCAGTTTTCATTATAGCTGTATTGTGTTTCTTATGTTGCTTGTAGTTCATGACAACAGATAACTTAACGTTATGTGGAAGAGAGTTGAAATGCGTATACATGCTATTAGCAATGCAGCACACATAGTGGGGAATAAATCTAGTCTTTATGACTAAATGTGGGAAATAAATATTTCTGGTGTGTAGATATTTCTTTCCACTTCTGTCAATTTTAATGGTTTATTCATGCTTATACTGTAGGTCCATGGAGGGACTGTTGAGTGATTTACAGTCTATCTCATGGAATTTAAAATACCACACAAGCAGATTTTGTGTTTTAGTTCTTTGTCATTGTCAGTCCTCTTTGCTGTACATTTGTTGCAATATTCTCTATCTGAATTGCATCAAAAACAACATAGCAAGCTGTTTTACATTTGAGACTTGGTACTGCGAGTCCCGAAACTGCAACAAATTCAGTGCGATCCTCATAATTTAACAGCAAAGTTTGAAACTTAGTGTTACACATTAAAAGTGCTTTTTGCAGGAGGCAAACCCCCTGCATAGCCCTGTATCCCTGTTCCTTATATATCCTGAGATCACTGTACCTTGGAAAATTGGGAATGCTCCAACATGTAGCAGTTTCAAACTTAGTGTACATTTCACTGTAATCGTACTTAAAAGTTTTGCGATTCCAAGGACTGTACTTATTGTCCTTCAGCATGCAACACAAACACAAACATTTTCTTGGTGGAAAAATGCTACAAATGGGTATGCATCCTATTAGTCTCACTTTCTTTGCAAAAGGACTTACTAATAGGAAATTAAGAACTAAGGCTAAGGCTAAGTTATTTCTGTTACAATTCATACAGAAAAAAACAATATAAGGCTAACAAGGCTAGCAGCAAGTGATAGCATCATGACAAATCACAAAGTAGATATAATAAGGGTGATTCTACCTTTTATAACAAATATATGGACAGCATAGAAAAACGTGAAAGTTTGAGTATGGATTGTAAGCAAGCAGGATAAGGCTTCATTAGTAATTTTACATAATTTTTTATTTGCATCTCATTAACACTTCATTTCCATGTGCTTATTTGTGGCCATCAATGGCTAGCATAAGTAGCCTATATGAATCGTCGCTTTGCTGCACTCACTCATGTACAACACAGATAGACTGAGATTTCTCCCACCCATCTGCTCCCTTGTTCACTTACTAGAGCTTTCAGTTAATTTTTTGTTTTATATATTATAATAACAATGTCTAGATCATATACTTTTAATAGACCCAAGATGGTTAGTGATTTTATGCTGTTATTGCTCAATGACAAAACCATCAGTTTTTTCTCTTTGTCCTTGTTTCCACCCTCCCCCTTTTCTTCCATAACGCTGAAAACCATCTAACACAGAAGTTGCTTTTTTGTCCTTCTCCTTTAATTTTCTTTTTACCCTTTTCTTGAACTGTACAACTGTATGGTACAAAACAGCAGCTTATTTCAGAAAGATATAAAATTAACTTCATTGTTGCTAAATGTTAAGTTGTCAATCTCGCCTTCATTCTTGCTGGATGGGTTCGGAGCCGATCATCGGCTCCGACTCGGCACTTGCTAAGCTCGAGAGCTAATTTTACCAGCTCGTGGCAACCCTATATCCCATGATGCAAGGTGGAGACTCCCCAGATCTCGTTTGCCGCTTCGCTAACGAGGTGCCTCTTTTACCAGCTCTAGGTAAGTTTTTCTTATAAGATGACTTTTAGTCTCATCCCTTTTATTTTTTATAACCTTAGTAGTTTTGTGAACTTTAACGTTTATTTTAACCCTATTCCCGTTAGTGTTCCCTTTTTTTTTGGGTTATTTATCCCCTTCCCTAGGTTAGGCCTTAGGCCTTTCCCTTTCCTAATTTTTCCTGTCAGGGATTTTTGTGTCTGTTTGAGTGTTGTATCCCTGTTAAGTTTAGATTTTTGGATTGGGTGTTATTTGTGTGTGTGTGTTTGTGTTTTTTTCCTGTCAACTTGTGTTCCCTCGACACAGCTATGTCGAAGGACACAAAGGTCTCAGGCTTCAAGAAGTGTGACTCGTGCTGTCAGAAGATGTCTCTGACAGACGGTCACACTTCTTGTGTTTACTGCCTGGGACCCCTGCACCTGCAGGACTCTTGTGCTATCTGTCATGCCTTCAGCCCAAGAGCCCTGCAGGAGCACAGAAATAAGTTAATATTGAGGGGCTTATTAAAGCCTGAGAGCTCCCTGACTAAGTCGGCTCCGGGGAAGCCCTCGAAACCTGTTAAGCCTTCGGCTGCAAGTCCCAAGCCGTCGGCTACTGGTTCAACTTTAGTGTCGAGACTGGCTCTGGCCGGAGCCGATCCTTCCATGCTAGAAGTCACAGTATCGGCTCCATCCGGTGCCGATGCTGCCAGATCTGGACACTCAGTGTCGGCTCTGGCCGGAGCTGACGTTTCCTCGGCTCCTTCGGCTCCACCTATCTCTAAAAAGAGATCTCAATCCCCCTCATTGGAATCGATATGTTCGGCTCCGAGATCACCCTTGCTCTCAGAGCGGAGCCATCAGAGCCGTTCTTCTCGGTCGTCCAGGCTGTCTGATCACGACCTTGAGAGAGTGGCAAGTAGATTATTAAAGTCTCAGGCATTGGCCCAAATGCTCCATAGCCCGTCTCAACAGATGGTAGCTATTTCACATCCACCTAACATTCCTCCTTCAACTCTCTTACAGAGCTCGGAGCCAGAGCTCCTCAGAGCCGTGACTGTTGTAGCTTCGGAGCCGATACCACCCCTTTCGGCTCCATCGTCCTCTGCTCCGATTTCCTCCTTGAGGCCTTCATTGGAGGGATCCGGGCATCTGGTCTCTCTCGTCGGCTCCGAGGGGGCGAGTGGCATTGGACCCTTGTCCGACCCCGTTCTCCCTCTCGGGGCTTCGGCATTGGTGAGCTCAGCCCTGACATCTTCCTTGGAGCCTTCCCTCTCGGTGAGGCCTGGAGTTCCTATCTCTTCGGAGCAGGAACCCTCTGGTCTCTCTGATGGGGGAGCATTCGAGGTGATGAGGAGTGTACTAGCCCCTGGGCGTAGTCAACAGTCAGTTCCATCAGCTCCTCCCACTACAGTGCCTGCTGACGTCTCTTCCCACTCTCTTGCTCCCAGACCCAGAGATCCAATGCCTCAGGTTTCCCCATTGGGAATATCTTCCTCTTCCGAGGCTTCTCCTGATCCATCAGGTGAACCTCCGCGTAAGAGGACATGTAAGAGGAAACATCTAGACTCCCCCGAGTCTATTACATCTGATACTGACTTGGATGAGTCAGAGGGATCCCCAAGGTCCTCCTCTGAGGATGTCTCTTTCTCAGACATCCTTGAACTCCTTAAGCAGAGGGGGAACTGGCCCTCCCTTAATCCTTCCGAGGACGAGTCAGTATACCTGGAGGCGTTCGGATCTCGACTCTCCACCTCCTGGGTGTCTCTGCCTTTCGACCCTGTTATGGAGGTAGTGGCTCAGAAGGCGTGGATGGCCCCGGATTCGGTGGAACCTATTCCTAGGAGGCCTTCTAAATTTATTATGGCCCCACCAGATAGGCAATATTTGACAAAAGGTGTCCCGGTTGATGCCATGGTGGTGGCTGCAGCCACCAAGAAGGAACTAGCTGATCCTTCAGTACCTGTCCATCCTCCTAACAAGGATTCTAGGACTATGGACAGGTACGGCAAGCGGATTTTTTCTTCAGCGACCTTTGCCATGCAATCGCTGAACTACTTGTGTCACTTCACCCACCTTCAAAGAGATGTTCTTAAAGAGTTGGGAGAAGTTTTACAGGATCCGTCAGCTGCTGGGTCTCAGGATAAGATTAGCTCAAAGCTAGGAATCCTTAACTCCATTGTTAACTCCTCCATGCGGCTCATTTCTTATGCAGCCGATGGAGCGAGTAGGGCCGCAGGCACAGGAGTGGCTTTAAGGCGTCAGTCCTGGATGTGGCTTTGTAATTTTGCAGACCCCTTCAAGGCGTCCTTCACAAACTCCCCTTTTGATGGTTCGACCTTGTTCGGACCTCAAGTGAAAGACACTTTGACTAGATGCGAACAAGATGGCAAGACTCTTTCTGCCGTAGGAGTCCGTTTCTCCACCCCTTCAAGACCTTACCCAAAAGGTCAGAAGGGAGGGAAAATGTGGTTCCGCAAATCTCAAGGAGTCACGCCTGACGCACGAGGTCAGTTTACCCCCAGAGGCAGAGGGGGGAACAACAACAGACTCCGCCCTAGGGGCAGAGGGGGTCCGCAGAATCAGGGTAGCAGAGAGCCTCTTTCTGACAAACCCTTCCAGCATCCCTGAGATGTTGCCCGATTGTCCACCTTCGGAGGCAGTCGGGGGAAGATTATCGCTGTTCCCAATAGCCTGGCTTTCCCTTTCTCAAGACAAATGGGTACAGTCGATTATATCCGAGGGTTACAAAATTCCCTTTATTCAAACCCCAATTCAGCAAAAGGGAACCCTTCCAGACATTCCACCCGGTCTAAGGGAACTAGCAATACCAGAAATGTCAAGACTGCTAGAAAAAAAGAGCCATCCAGCCAGTCCCAGCAGACCAAATAGGATCCGGAATCTACTCAAGGTTCTTTTTAGTTCCAAAAAAGACAGGGGACTGGAGACCAATATTAGATCTGAGCAAACTAAACAAGTTTGTAAAGAAAACAAGATTCCGGATGGTCACGCTTCAGTCCATTCTACCCTTTCTGGGCAAGGACAATTGGATGTGCTCGGTAGATCTTCAGGATGCGTACTATCACATAAAAATTCACAGGCGCTCCAGAAGATTTCTCCGCTTTTGGCTGGGGACCAGTCACTTCCAATTCAGGGCCCTGCCCTTTGGACTCACTACAGCCCCCAGAGTGTTCACCAAATGTATGGCAGCGGTTACGGCTCACCTGAGACGTCAAGGATTCCAGGTGTTTCCATATCTAGACGACTGGCTCCTCACTGCCACCACCAGGCATCAACTTCTCCAGGCCAGAGATTACACCATTCACATTTGCAGAGGGCTAGGGATTTCTATAAATTTCGAAAAATCTGCCTTGTCGCCTTGTCAATCTATTACTTTTATAGGCGCAAATTTGGACACCGTACAACTTTCAGCAAAGTTAACAGACCAAAGGATCTTGGACATTCAAAGTCATGTCCAGGTGATTCTTCTCAACTACAAAATTCAGGCCAGATTTGCTCTGAAAGTATTGGGTCTTATGGCGGCCGCCATAACACTTCTTCCCTTCGCCCGTTTTTACATGTGTCTTCTACAATGGATGCTATTCGCCCAATGGTCCTTTCAACAACTACCCATGCGTCACAGGATCATAATCACTCCAACTTGCAAAAGGCATCTGACCTGGTGGATATCGTCCCCTCAAGTCCATCAGGGCAGACCCTTTGTTCCTTCTGCACCGGTCACCACGGTTACATCAGACGCCTCCCTGATCGGGTGGGGGGGGCATTATCAGGGCAGGATGGTCCATGGCACTTGGCAATCTTACGAATACCATCTGCACATAAATGTCCTAGAGATGAGAGCAGTGCTTTTAACATTGCAAGCCCTCAACGACTCTCTTCCCCTGGGAACTATTGCAGTCCAAACGGACAATATGTCCGTAGTGTGGTATATCAACAAACAGGGCGGAACCAAGTCCTATCCACTGTGTCGAGAGGCTCTCAGACTTTGGCAATGGGCAATCTCTTCTCAGCAGTTTCTGATAGCAACGCATATCCCTGGGAAATCCAACATCATAGCGGACAGGTTGAGCAAAGCTATTCTCATGCCTCACGAGTGGTCTCTCAAACAATCAGTGACGGAAGAGATTTTTCAGGAGTGGGGCCTTCCTTGCTGCGACCTTTTTGCTGCACCTCAAAACAGCAAATGCCCAGACTTCTTCTCTCTCTTCCCCCTTCCAGGCCATCCCCCTAGAGACGCTCTAACCCAAGATTGGCTCCGGGGAATTCTTTATGCCTTTCCCCCCTTTCCGCTGATACCTCAAGTAATTCAGAAAGCAACCGCCTTGAGAGCCAAGTTGATTCTCATTGCCCCTTATTGGCCTCGACAGATATGGTTTCCGTTCCTACATCGTTATCTTTTGGTACAGCCATGGCATCTGGACCCGGTTCCAGATCTTCTGACCCACCAGTCGGGGCAGCTGCACCAATCCATACCTTCTCTCAACCTCACTGCTTGGTTGCTCCACTTCCATCCCTAGCCAGGCTTCCTATGATTTCTAATCCCGTCCGGGATATCATAGTAGCTTCCCTAAAATCCTCTACCAGAAGGATTTACACTAGTAAATGGCAACGTTTCTCCTTCTGGGCAAAAGCTAGGAACATAGACCCCTATACTGCTCCGATTCATTCGGTCTTGGACTTCCTAGCCGAGATTTTTCATTCAGGATCCTCTTCCTCCACAGTAAAAGTTCAGCTGGCAGCCATTTCGAATTTTCATATAGGCCTTTTGGACCACAACATTATGTCACATAAACTTTGCAAGGCATTCCTTCGAGGTATCTTTTTACTTAAACCTCCGATTAGAGACCCCCCACCACAGTGGGATCTAAATTTAATTTTAACATCCATGATTCTCCCCCCTTTCGAACCTGCGGCTGCCTGTTCATTGAAATTTCTTTCTTGGAAGATACTCTTTCTAGTCGCCATTACTTCTGCCAGGAGAGTATCTGAGCTTCATGCCCTCTGCATTCATCCTCCCTACTTAATTTTCCACAAAGACAGGGTATCTCTAAGGACTAATCCGTCTTTCTTACCCAAAGTGGCATCACAGATGAACCTAAATCAATCCAGTGATCTTCCAGTGTTTTTCCCAAATTATTCTGATAGAGCGGAACAAAAATTACATTGTCTTGATGTTCACCGCCAGCTCAGATATTATCTAGACAAAACTAAACATTTTAGGAAATCTGATCAACTGTTTCTATCCTATGCAGGGAACAGGAAAGGCCTTCCAGTTTCCAAGGTGACTTTATCTAGATGGCTGTCTTCTGTGATTACTTGCATTTATCAGCTCAGAGGTAAAGAGTTGATTTCTAGGCCAAAAGCCCATTCTACCAGAGCTCTAGCTACATCTATAGCCTTTCAAGCTAGACTTCCAATAGACACTATTTGTGCAGCAGCCACATGGGCCTCTCCTCATACCTTTGTTTCACATTACAAATTAGACTTGGCCTCCAGAGACAGAGCAAATTTTGGTTCCACCGTTCTCAAGAGTCTGTTCCATTGAGCCACCCAGGATAGAGGTGCTAGGGATGCGGTCCCATCCAGCAAGAATGAAGGCGAGATTGACAACTCAACATTAAGAAGTTATGTACCTACCATAACGTTCCATGTTAGTTGTCTTCTCTCGCCTTCTTTCTTGCGTCCCGCCCTCCATCCCCCTAGCCTGGTCTGACCGAGAAGATTATGCCTCTTCTATTAAGAGGCTTTATCCTTTTTTCTAGCTAATCAGCTTCTAGTGTCACTAGATTAGGTTGATCCTTTTCAGAGGATTATGATGATTACGATTGTCATTTTTAGCATTGTTACTTTTGTCATTTTTAGTATTGTTACTTTTGTCATTTTTAGTATTGTTACTTTTGTCATTTTTAGTATTGTTACTTTTCTTCCTCCTTTACAGTTGGAAGAATATATTCCTAATTTCCTTAGCTACCAAACAAGATCTGGGTAGTCTCTGCCTTGCATCATGGGATATAGGGTTGCCTCGAGCTGGTAAAATTAGCTCTCGAGCTTAGCAAGTGCTGAGTCGGAGCTGAGGATCGGCTCCGAACCCATCCAGCAAGAAAGAAGGCGAGAGAAGACAACTAACTTGGAACGTTATGGTAGGTACATAACTTCTTATTTCTCTCTCTTAATGACCGGTATCTAATCGACCTCATTAGTAGATGTCTTCAGTTGCTATAACAGCCCAGTTAATATCTAATCTACATTTATGATGAATGTGCTTTGTTATACGTCTAACCCCTGCTTGCTTCCACTGTAGCTTATAGACTAATGTCTTAGTCTGACCTTTGCGTTTTAATGTTTGTATCCTGTTTTTCGATTTTATTAGGTTTATATGTTATGCCGCTTCTTTTCCTGTCGTTCTTTTTTCAGTATTTCCATGCTCAGCGATATACTGCCTATAACCCATGTCATGGCTGAAGTCCCAGTCTACTTACCTGGTTATCAAATTAAGTAAATAAATAAACAAACACACAAATAAATACATGAGGTGAGCAAGAACAAGAGAATGCGGTTTAAATCCAGACTTATAATACTTCCAGGTGTGTCTACCCTAGTGATTTAAAAGTATGCATACTTAGAGTGGCATGTACACATTAAAGGCCAGACCATGCAAACGGAATGCCTAAAGCTATGTTGTTTTGATATGACAACAGGCTTATAGTGCATGGAGAATAGTGATTACTCTTTGATATTTAGAAAAAGACAAATCAGTTAAGTGCTAGGGTGGCGTGAGACCTGACCTTAACAAATGTTAAGCATTATGTGCTTAACTTTTTAAGCTCGGGTCTCAGACTAGGCAGTAAAATCTGCCAATACTGGCCATCAAAGGACAGTGGCAGAGTAAAAGATTTGTCTCTGCCTGTTGTCTGTCTGCAGTGTGTCCTGACTTCCTGTTACAAACTTAGAAAGTTACTAGAATAACAGGATGAGTTTTCGATAGCATTTTCTGAAGGAAACAAAGCATGAAACCTAAATGTATGTCATTATTTAGTGTCTTCAGTTATCAGTCATTTGTCCAAAAACCATGGACTTTATGATGAACAGACCAAATATATGAGCCAAAAATCTGGACATTCTGCAAAATACTAGACAGTAAAGAAGCAGGGAAGGCAAGTGTAAACATAAAGGACTGAGTTACACTGTCTTTCTGTCAGTGTTCACTAAGTGCTTTATGCCTTTGAAAGCTAGCAAAACACATAGTATTTTTTAAACTGAAAATAAACACGTCACCCACCAAGGGATAAATGCTCCGTAGCCAAGAAAATGCAAAGTAACTGTAATAAATATAAATGCTCAGGAGCAACCCAGCACAGAACCAAAAGTTCAGCATATATCTATGCACTCGAGCAAGGGCGCCCGCAGGCAGGTGCAAGGGGGTGCACTTGCACCCCCCTGGAATCGGCTGACTAGTTAATCTTCTTTTAGTTTAAAATTTAAAAAAAAATTTTTTTTATTTTCAGGGCGTTCTTCTTTAAGAACGCCCTTCAAGTCCAGGCACAGATGCGTGCTGACATCATCGCGCAGGGCACACATTTTCAGTTTTACGAGCGGGAACTGAAACAGACAGTTTCAGGTTTGTGAGCAGGAACTGAAACAGACGGTTTCAGGTTTGCGATGGGTTTACCTTAGCTGCGAGGAGGAGGACTGAAGATGGAGTCAGATCAGCGAGCAGTGAAACGGAGCTATGATGGGTTTACTTTAGCTGAGGACTTCACGGGAGATAACAGGGACGCTTGTCAGAGTGAGTAAGGTGTGTGTGTGTGTGTGTGTGTGTGTGTGTGTGTGTGTGTGTGTGTGTGTGTGTGTGTGTGTGTGCATTCCTTCAGTTACAAATATCTTTCAGTTTTGTGCTTATAGACCTTTTTTCTTCACTTGTATACAGAACTCTGTCACACTCTTGCTTGCAGTAATGCAGTTGTGAAATCTATTTCTTCATTTACCATGATCTGTCAGTACATTAATTAAATACAGCAATAAAGTTAAAGACAGAAATACTGCAGTTATGCATTCACATCTGTCTCTTTACTGAAAGTATTATATTGCTTCAGATAATTCTCCATAACTTTCTATTAATTATTTCCTCTCTCTCTCTCTCTCTATATATATATATATATATATATATATATATATATATATATTTATTGTTGAAATCAGTTAAACACAGTATTAGTATGCATTCATTTATTCAAGCTTACCAGAAGTCTAGGTCAACCTCTATAATTGCCACTCCTGCTGTCTCCTTTTATAGAATACTGTGGCCTCAGTTGCAATGAGAAGAAATGAAACAATTCTTGTTTATCTGTAATTCTCACTTTTGCCATTTATATCTAAGTATGCCATTTTAATTTTTAAGTAAGTGTATTCATTGCCTTATTTGTTTAACCATGCATTTATTCAAACAATACTATCTGCATTCTCATAACTTGTTATTCTCCCATTTACTGTGAGTATTAAACAAAAGTAGATAACTTTGGTGGAATGTTTTCTTAAAATATTTATGCTTTACATTTAAGTCTATAAATTTACTTCAGCATAAATGTGCAGTCACAGAACAATGTTGCAAGTTATGGAAGTTTTCATTCCCTAAGCTGTTCAAAAGTGTACTTAATAGTTTTCAATTCTAAATATATAAGGTGCTGATTTAAAAATGTATGCAGAACTAATAATATTGTTTATATTTCTGTGAAGCATGTGCTGGATGTGTACTTCACAATGCTGCACCCCTACCCTTCCCCCACCTCTATTCTGACGAGGATATGGTATCTGACTAACTTCAGCCATGTTGTATGTGCAGTTACATATTTGAAAAGAAAGGACTTTGTCATTCAACTAATGCATTTGTAAATAATTCATGGCATACATAAAAAAAGTCTGCTTCTAATATTAGTAGTACCTTACTTAACATTATAATAAATGAAAGTATGGAAATTCAAACATTTTCTTTTATTTTTTCTTCCTGCCTACAGAGATGGAAAACTAGTTGTTAAGAGTACTTATGCAAATGTATACCTGTGCTTTTCTGACATGTATATGCATAATATTATTTTACAAATATGCATCTTACATTTTTCTTTGTACAGTCAGTGTAATCTTATAAGCATTACATATGTCTATGCTGATGTACTTCTGTATATGTTATGTTTTGTAGCATTATAATAACAGTGTAGATAAATTAATGCAGGTGCACATTTTTCTTCAATCAAATACTCTGATAAAGTCATGTCCTTAAATGTTTTACCCATGTTAAATATGCCGCACCGGAAATATTTATACTCACTATAGGACTCTGGTCTTCCTGACTACCTGGTTTACCCTCTCAGCCAGATGTTCTTCATACATTTCTTCTGGTCATTGTACCTGTCACAATTCTACTGACCAGAGTCGGTAATTCTTGTGAGGGTCTCCAGGTACTCATCCAAGTCCTGCCAGCTATCTATTTTCTTCTAAAAAAATGCCTTTAGTGATCAACTTGATCATTTCCAGATATGACTCCTTCAGAAGATAGAGCATGATTTTAGTTTCTTTACCAGACCAGCTTGGAGTGCTGCTTTGTGCCTGAACAGGTACTGCCATGGCTAGAAGGGCCAGTACCAGAGTAAAGACAGTATGAATAGAGCTATGGTTCAAGGTTTTAGAACCACTCTGCCTATGGTGTGGCAATACCATAACCAAACTTAGATAACTAGCAAGGGCATTACAGTAGCTATTCTTGTTATTGGCAAGTTTGGTGTAACCAAAAATACTTTGTCATAGACATGTTATTTTAAAGGAATACATTCTAATTTAAATTATATTGTGCATACAAAAAATGCAAAACTAATTTCCATTACATAATAATTATAATTGCCAGTGCTTGCCTTAACTATCTTTTTTGTAAGCATAAAACCGGAGTATTATAGTTTCCTTCATTGTTGCATCACTGATATATATTTTTCTTTTTTTGTGAGGTATTGTTACATAAATACATCTATGTGGTTGACAAGCAGTGGCTATAAAGTTTTTAGTGAGCAGAAATGGCAAGGTATGTCACAGGAGAACAGATGGGCAGAGATTACACTGTATTACTGTGATAACTATAATGCATAAGACTCCATTTAATTTTATCTGAATATTTTCCTTATCAGCTTAACTGAGCATATCTGTAGCATGCTAAGAAAGGAGTGAAAGTACTGCAGATGGCTGCAGACTCCTCAGCCATTCACAGTGCATTCACTGTAGTCAAAATCCATGTTCATGAGCTTTAGACCATTTCACGTCAAAAAGTATCCATACACATTCATGTATTACTGCAAAATAGTCTAACAACACAGATGAAATTACTTCTACATACAGTTGCTCATTCATTATTTTCTAATGACAGATCATCCCTTAACAATATAGTCTTTCTTTATTTTTTATCAAAACACTTTTCTTCCCCTTTACCTCCCATGAATTATTAATATATAATGTTGAGCTAGATTACAGAATGATGCATTTGCCTGAGATTCATTGTGTTTATATTAGTAGCCCTTAATATCAGTTTATCAGTTGGCTCAAAGAAAAAAAAAGAAAATATTTCTTGAAAAAACAAATTGCACAGACAACTGTTTGTAGGCATGGTACTCTGCTTAGCTTCACATTTTTATTGTACCTGCTTCAAATAAAGTATAAAAGTAGCTGTATATTACATACCTCATTCCATTGCAAGAGAAATTCTGTGACATCTTTCAATAGGGCTCATTGCAAAACAACATGGATTATGTGAGAGAATGAACTCTCAAAGCAGTATGTACTGCAATGAATAAAACCTTATTACCAGCTACATCATGTGCTAGTACAGGTCTGTTAATTAATAACTATGTTCAGCAAATTCTGTTTTTCAAGAAAATGTAGAAAAGCTACATCAGAGATAAGCCATTTTGTCTAGAATGTGCAGTTCCTTTTTTAGAATAGAAATCTGTATTTTAAGGGCCTATGGCAAAAAAATGACTAAAACAGACTGAATAGAATTTCAGTAACTATGAGGATGGTGATAAACTGCATCCATACACGCCATTTGGCCTTTGGGCTTACTGTGTGTGGTAGGTTCGATAAACTGAAGAATAAATTAAATTTTAGACTTTGCCTATAATAAAGTAAACACTTAAGATAATAAAAAATCAGTCGAAAAAACATAAAATAAGCTGCAGCAGATGCTGCTAGGAGTCAGAATGAGAAATGTTTTTTTTTTTTTCCTTTATAGCTTAATTGAGGGGTTGTCCAGCATTCAGGAGATGGTACGCAATGTCTTCATGTTCATCCACAGATATCTGAAAAAGAATATGTAAGCTGGCAGTCTTTTAATTGCCTTTGACATTAAATGGTGACATTTTAATGTTTAATTCCTGCTAATGATTACCATATGAAAAGACTGTTGACCTTGGTTGCTTCTGTTCTTCATAAAATCTGTGGTTTCTGTATTTTTGTGCCCTTGCAAAGCCAGTAGTGGATTGATGCAGTATTAGCATTGTTGCCTGACAGCTACATGTTCTCTGGTTTGATTCTTGGCTGGGGTGCCTTACCTACTAAAAGTTAGCTTTTGTTCCAAGTCAGACTTTCCTGGTTAACAAATGTTAAAAATGACATGCATTTGAATATCAGACTTCATATTCTTCAGAAAGTGCATGGTAACACAAAAGCTTTTATTCTAGCAATTTTCTAAGTGTATAAGATGGTTATTTGAAATTTGTCCCTATTTTTGGGACTGTATTCCCCCATTATTGACTTCATCCAGGTTTTGTGCTAAGGTTGAGAGCTATGGTAAGAACTGAATATGTTTGGGGGCTATATTCCCCCATTACCAGCTTTGTCCGGTTGTTTTTTGCTAAGAGGTTGATGAGAGCTATGTTGAGAACTGAATTCACTGAATGTTTGGGGCTGTATTCACCCATTATTGGCTTTGTTCAGGTGTTTTGTGCTAAGAGGTTGACAGCTGTGCTATGGTGAGAACTGGATTCACTAGATGGTAGCCATTTAAGTTTCCATCTTCCTCTTTCACAAAACAGCTTATTTGGCATAGTGGTATGTTGCTCTGTTTTGCACAGGGTCCCCTGGGTTCAAGATGTGGCAGTGAAATGTATGGTGGTAACGCAGCATTTTATTCTAGCAACTTTCCAACATTATACAAGCAATGTTTAAAATGTGTCCCTGGTTATTGGCCTTTTGTCCCCCCCCCCCCAATAAATTTTGTCTTTTTCCAGATTTCTTGTGCTGCAAAGTTCAGAGATACAGCTGAGTGTCAAGTAGATTTTACAAGGAGCTGAGAGCTGCAGGGGAACAAAAATTTAGTGCTGCTTATGCTTAGTCTGCTTGCATTGTTAATAGCACAGCAGGTTGCTTTTGATGCTCAAGGTTGTGGGTTCTACTCCCACAGTAGATAGATGCATTGCTGATACTGTACTGTGTTATAAAAGGGGTGGATGCTGCAGTCCTTTTTGGCAAAGATACCTAGTAACTATGAACCTGTTATCAGTTTGCTATCCATTCCCTATTGTGGTATTACTAGCTTATCATTTTTTTAATACATGCAACATAGGCAATTTATTCTTCAAGGGCAAAAGGCACTTTATTGTAGATGAAACAATGACATATAAAGTTGTAGTTGTTTGTTAGCAGCAACCTCTTTATTAGTTACAGATTTCTTTAATGTGGATTTTACTGCTTCAGAGATTGTGCATATTTACTGATACTGGTGGACTATAGAAGGCTGAGTAGACTTTTTATGATGGAAATGTTCTGAATTGGGCAGTTTTGTCATTTGGTGTATGCATTTTGTTTCATTGTTTACTGGAAAAATGCTCAAAACAATACATTTAAAATGCCCTCTAACAAGTGTACTATATTGTACAAGGAATATAATGTAATGCAGTCAGGAAGGTGTATCAAAGAGCATGTGTATGGTTCATGTTCAAGGGGCCTATGATTTTGAAAATAGCCCAGAGTTAATCTTTATCTGCCACTGGCAAAATGTATTTTCTTTGAATGTGGGTTTCAATGCTGTTTCAATGCATGTGAGTTTCAAGGGCAGAGAAGTTTTAATGCTAAGTCTATTTTCATTGTGAGACTGCATTGCTTTGCTTAACAGATATCTATTAGGGTTTGTGCTGTAAAATGCAAAATAAAACTTTCAAATGAAATCTAAATCATCGCAGAAGTAAAGCAGTATGCACATTAGTGTTTATGGTAAATGGGGCAAAATAACCAAGGAATGGGACATTGGAATGGCTGCAGGGGGGGAGTCTCCATTCGACCATGATTTTGTGAGGGGGGGAGGGTAGCAAACTCAGACAGCCCAGGTTGAACTATACCTCTCAGTTGTCCATATTTTTGCAGAATGAATAGATATTTGCTTCTTATTTTTTGGCTTGTTCCTCATACAATTTGTGATTTTCTAGCAAATAATTTAGGAATGAAGTCACTAAATGACAGACATTGAGTTTCAGATGTCATAACCTTCAGAAAAATGTATGCTAATGCAAGACCTGTTATTCTATCACTTGTCTTAAGTTTATACAAGAGCAATTTTTAGTAGTGTTTGTGTGTTCCCCCAATATTTGTCCTTGTCCAGATTTCCTGCATTAAGAGGTTGAGAGGTATGTGCAAATCGCTTTGTAGAATTAGGAATATCCAAACCTCTCCATTGTCCCCAATTTTGGCTCAAAATGTTGCTCTCCCCTAATAATCCCTCCTCAAAATGGCAATTTTGGAAGAAAACTTGATTGAAGTCTCCTAGAATAATGGTGTTGGCTTAATGCATAGGGACACCATATTAGTTAGGTAGGAGATATGGACTGATGGGGTACATAGAGGGGACCTATAGTTAGGTATGACACAGTAAGGAGTTTTGTTAATGCTAAGTTGGATGTAGAGGAATTCTACGTCATTATCTCACCTAGCAAGTCTGGAGATGAACTGTTCTTTAAGAATATGTAGATACCATCACCCTTTCATCTAAGGTGGTAGGCCTGAACTTGTGGCAGGTATTGAAATCCTGCATTAAAGGAGTGCTGTCATTGATCTTGAACTAGGTCTCTGTGATGATGCATATATAGATGTTTTCCAGGGGAAGCAGTGCTTGTAAAGAGTGGACTTTTTAGCTTAGCCTCTGAAAAGGAAACTGGTTATTTTCTAATTCATGTAGCTATAAAATTCAGTATAAAACTGTAAAAGTTTCTGAATGCAAACACTATTTATTAAAGCAGCATCACGGTAGGGAGTAGTTCAGTACAGAGAGATTCAACTATATACATAGCCATGAGTTCCTTTATACCTTTCTGTCAAAAACCAACACCATGGTCACACAGAGTTTACAGTTGTAACTTTGAAAAAAATCTGTTTATGTATTTCTTGCACTAAGAAGTTGGTGTGTGTGTGTGTGTGTGTGTGTGTGTGTGTGTGTGTGTGTGTGTGTGTGTGTGTGTGTGTGTGTGTGTGTGTGTATGTATGAGGGAGGTAGCATACCCCTCAGCTGTCCAGGTTTTTGCAGAATGTCCAGATTTTTGCCCCATATTCCTCCTAAAAAGGATTGAAGTTGCTAAATAATGAGACATTTCAGTTTTAGACGTCATATCATTTAGAAAAATGCATACTAACACAAATCCTGTTACTCTTGTAATTTTCTAAGTTTATGAGAGCCATATTTATAATCTGTCCCTATTTATTTTAGGCTTTATCCAGATTTATTGCACTAAGGTTGAGGCCTTGAGGGGTGTTGTGGTATGTTTGTGAGAGAGAGAGAGAAAGTGAAATGCCCAAGTTAGAGTTAGCAGGTGGAATTTATTTTCAAGTGCATTTTCAAGGAACTGTGAGTTTTAAGGGAAGTGAAGTTTACTGCTGCTCATGCCAAGTCTATTTACAATGTGCAACTGTTTTGTTTAGCAAATGGTATCTCTATTGTGGTATAAAGTTTTAAAGCTATGTTAGTAGCACCACAAGTAGAATACTTGCATCTTAATGTAGAGGCTTGAGGTTCTATTCCTACAGCATGTACATTTGTATGCTGCAGTCCTGAGGATGTCCTCCTTTGGATGAGATGCCTAATAACTATGAACCTGTTTTTCAGCTTGCCATCCATTTTCTATTGCAATATACCAGCTTACCATTTTTTTAATTTAACATAAGCAATTTATTCTTTGACGGCAGCAGGCACTGAATTTGTAGACGAAACACTGAAATATACAGTTGTTTTCTAGCAACAACATCTTCATTAGTTTCAGATATCTTTAATGTGGAATTATTCAGATTACTTTTACTTCAGCAGAGACACTCAAACAAGTGTTGCTGTATAATACAAGGGATATAATTCAATTATATATTATAATTAAGACAATCAGGTAAATCAAATAACTTTTGCATGGCCCTAACAGTGTGCAAGGAGCCTATTGCTTGAAAACAGTTCAAAGGTAAATAACCTGCCACTGGCCAGATGCATTTTCTTTGAATGTGGGTTTCAATGCTGTTTCATTGAATGTGAGTTTCAAAAGTAGAGAAGCTTTAATGCCAAGTCTGTTTTCAAAAGTAGAGAAGCTTTAATGCCAAGTCTGTTTTCATTGTAAGACTATTGCTTTGTTTAGGTTTAGTAAATGTCTGTGTTTGGGCTATAATGTTTGAAATAGAAGTTGTAAATTAAATCCAACTGCCCGTAATCATTGTAGAACTAAAGCATAAAACAGTATGCACACAGATTTGAACAGTGTCTACAGCAAATGGGGAGAAATAGCCAAGTAATGGGACACTGGAATGGTTGTGTGGGCGGGGCTTGGGTGGGTGGACTTGGGCGGGGCTGTGTTGGCAGGGGGTGGGGAGAGCTATGTGGGAGGGGCTCTGGGTTTTCACCCCCCTGCAAAAAATCCTGCGGGCTCCCTTGCACTCGAGGTATAGTCTCTAACAGTGATAGTATTTGATATAAATTCCAACAGCAGGTAGATAAAATCCAGAGACAAAGTAAAAATAATATCCTTCTATTCCAGACACGTGAAGGTAAGCGCTTTCGCCAAGAGGCTTTGTCAAACATTGAACAAACAGAGTGTAAAATCACCTACTACTATATATCTAACTGGTAATTAGCTAATTGATACCAGTCAAGTCAGCACTCCTCTTAACACTGTCAAGTGCATTTAAAAATGTATCATAACAAATAAGCATATTAAAACCTTACATCCATATGGATAAAATTCAAAGAGGAATGAATATATAACACAGTTACCATGATTAAAAATATATACATATTAACATGTAAAATAAATATATATCACAGAACATAATTTTAAACACTGGTATACTAACCCCATGTATTACCTAACTACCAACTTCCTATTTTTCAAGACAGGTTTCAGGGGAATTTTATCATTTAACCCTGGACTGGCATGTGCTTTAAACTGTATAATCCATTTAACTTCCATTCCTTCCGTGTGATTCCTGACATCTCCACCCTGATACTATAATGATTCATTTGAATCACCAAAAAACAAAATGTATGTTTTGTCCCTACTTCAAGAATATGTTTGGATAGGGCATTTGTATTGGAACGAATGCGTATCTGGTATAGATGTTCTCTGATACGATCTTTAAGCCTCCTATCAGTTTTGCCTACATAAAACGCAGGGCAACGTGTGCATATTGCTAAATAAACTATGTGTTCTGAGTTACAGTTGGCCACTACGTTAAACTAATAACACTGTGTCAAGAGTGGCCTTAGGTCAACTGGTGCCCTAGGCAAAAGAGCTCCATGGCGCCCCACCACACCAACTGGTGCCCCCATTCTGGTCTACCTATACTAAATAAATAGTGAAAAAGCACCTCTTCTACAGGCATTCAGAGAGGAACAGAGGGGGCCCACTCTAAAGAAAATGTGGGAGAGGCTAACACCGATATAGTTAGGAATATTTCACATAGATCATTGAATATTGATGAAGTTGAGTTATTGAGCAAAGGGTTAACCTATATCCCCACTACCCACAGTAATTTAACAGATACCATCTTGGATACTAAGTTACTTGTACGCAATGTACAATTAAAATTGATGTACAAGAATATAAATACTAAAGAAGTAAATCTATGTTTTTCAAAACCTAGCCTATTTAACCCCAATTGCCATCCTTTACTCGATGCTTTCTGCAAGTTGGTTGAAGAAGATGTTTACAGTCTTTGTAGACATAGATGTACTATTAAGAGAGGGAATTTAACATACAGACATAGGAAAGCATTAGACAACCTAAGAAATGACAGGAACATTACTATTAGACCTGCAGACAAAGGTGGTCCTACAGTTATTATGGATATGGTTGCATATGATTCACTTATGCAAGAACTGTTGGCAGAGAGGAATTTTTACATGCCCATTTCACAACGAGAGGTCCAAGTCCATGTATAAAAAGTGAATGATATTTTAGGAGACCTGAGAGAGAAAGGAGTTATCACAGAAGAACAGTATAATTTTTTCCTGGGTAGAACATCCGTTACTACCCATTATTCAAGGTCTACCCAAGATACACAAGGACCCCTTCCACCCTCCCATGAGACCTATAGCTGCAGGTAGAGGCCGGGTTACTGAACCATATCGGTCTTTATTGAGAAGTCTTTCAGGTCGTTAATAGATAATAATTCAATCATACTCAGAGACATGAAACAATTTTTATTAGATTCATATGACAAAATGAAATCAGTAGATGACTATCTTCTGTATTTTTAGTCACACTGGACGTTAAATCATTATTTACAGTTATTCCTAACCATATAGGTTTGCAGAAAATACAAGTATTTCTTACACAGTACTCTGATTTTACTACATCTAAGGTTGCGTTGATATGTACATTATTGAAAAGAGTGTTGGAAAATAACCTTTTTGCTTTTAAGAATAACATATATAAGCAGAAGGATGGCGTAGCTATGGGCACATCCTGTGCCCATAGCTACGCCAACCTGGTCATGGCTATGTGGGAAAGAGAACATCTTTTTTCTTTTACCTAGATATCAGAGGAATGTGATTTTTTATAAACGGTTTGTAGATGTCCTCTTCTTTTTATGGACAGGTAGTAAGAGAGAATTGTATCTCTTTTATGAAGAAATTAATACACTTACAGAATACCTCAAGTTTACAATGGTGGAATCAACTAGTAGCATCAATTTTTTAGATGTCCATATAGAGAGGTTGAGCAGTGGGCAACTCAATACAGGCATTTATAGGAAGTCCTGCTATAGGAATACCCTGTTACACAGACAGAGTATGCATCCTAGGTTTGTCTTTGATAATATTATTAAGGGACAGGCCTTTAGAGCGTCCAGGTTAAATCCAACACGAGAAGGGTACAATGAAGAGCTTATGAACTTGAAAGCAAGGTTACTACACAGATCATATAATGCACAAGATATAGATAATATCTATCAGAGTATGGAAGAATACAGAAATGAGAGAGCCAGCCCTTATTTTCCTGATTTTGGCAATAGATGGTATAATGCACCTTCCAGTCTTAGTTTTAGGTAATGGAACTAAAACTATACAGAAACTTTCTATGTTTTATACTCATGATTTTAGAGACATCAGGGACATTATTTGTAGACATTGGCAAATCCTGATGACTGAACCATTAATTAAAGAAATAGTGGGAGAAAATCCCCAATTTCTTTTTAAAAATAAGAAGAATTTGCATAGAATGCTTTGTTATTCCAATGAGCAGATGGTTCCGAGACATCCCAGTGGAATTGGTACATTTTCATGTAGCAACTGTAACTACTGTCTCTACATTTTTAAACATAATATGTTTGTACACCCAGTGACCACACAGTGTTATTAGTTTAATGTAGTGGCCAACTGTAACTCAGAACACATAGTTTATTTAACAATATGCACACATTGCCCTGCATTTTATGTAGGCAAAACTGATAGGAGGCTTAAAGATCGTATCAGAGAACATCTATACCAGATACGCATTCATTCCAATACAAATGCCCTATCCAAAAATATTCTTGAAGTAGGGACAGAACATACATTTTGTTTTTTGGTGATTCAAATGAATCATTCTAGTATCAGGGGTGGAGATGTCAGGAATCACACGGAAAGAATGGAAGTTAAATGGATTATACAGTTTAAAGCACATGCCAGTCCAGGGTTAAATGATAAAATTCCCCTGAAACCTGTCTTGAAAAATAACAAGTTGGTAGTTAGGTAATACATGGGGTTAGTATACCAGTGTTTAAAATTATGTTCTGTGATATATATTTATTTTACATGTTAATATGTATATATTTTTAATCATGGTAACTGTGTTACATACTCATTCCTCTTTGAATTTTATCCATATGGATGTAAGGTTTTAATATGCTTATTTGTTATGATACATTTTTAAATGCACTTGACAGTGTTCAGCCTATGACTTTAAGAGGAGTGCTGACTTGATTGGTATCAATTAGCTAATTACCAGTTAGATATATAGTAGTAGGTGATTTTACACTCTGTTTGTTCAAGGTTTGACAAAGCCTCTTGGCGAAAGCGCTTACCTTCACGTGTCTGGAATAAAAGGATATTATTTTTACTTTGTCTCTGGATTTTATCTACCTGCTGTTGGAATTTATATCAAATACTATCACTGTTAGAGACTATACCTCGAGTGCATAGATATATGCTGAACTTTTGGTTCTGTGCTGGGTTGCTCCTGAGCATTTATATTTATTACAGTTACTTTAAATAGTATTTTTTGTTGCTGTTTTTACTATAACTAGTAAAAGCCCCATCTACTACAAAGAATTATGATTGGGTCGATGATGCTAACCTAAAATGATGCGTTCTTAGCATCAATGCCAAGATTCACTTCTTGAGCGTTGCTCTCGAGTTGAATTTCTTGACATCCATGTCGCGAACACATAATAATTTGGTTTGGGTTGGTGACCCAATTGTAATCCTCTGTGTTGATGACATGGGGACCCAAGCAGATGTTTGTTGGGAACTCGAAAGTTGCTGTCACCTTCCTTGCGTCTTAATGAAAGATAGCATAAGGTGTTTGACATCTGCCATTTCTTGATATATTGATGATGTGTTAGGAGCTCTTGGCGTGAAAGAGAAAACAAATGGAAAAACGCAACATTGAACCTCAAATATGAAGTATCAGTGTATACACACAGGAGTACTGGATGGGAGAGGTTGTTGCATCTGAGATACCTAGTTGCAGTGAGCAGGGCTTCACTATACAAGGCTCTGAAAAACAAAAAACATATTCCTGTTTACCTCCAATAAGTACTACTTATCATCAGTTATGTTCCCCTTTAATTATCCCACGTCTGTTTAGTTGTAAAATATAGAAAAACAGAAGGAGAATGGGCATTAAGGGAGGTGCCAGGTCCCCTTACTAATGGAATCCGTTTACAGCTGCAAGTATCACCATTTTGTAATGGACTGTAATACTGCAGATAGAGATTTCATTCTAGTCCAGTGTCCTTGCACCATTTTACCCTGATATCCCTTTTCAGAAAAATGTTGTGCAGCTGTTCAAAACTAGTAACTACTCTGCATTACCACCTCTGGAATGCCCAGTAATAAACTTGTGTGCAAAGTCTTATGTAAAAAATGGTAAACAAAAGACAGTAAATCATGGGAAAAAATGCCAGCCGCTGTACATGCTACAGATTACTCCCGCACCATCTCGTCACTTGAAGCTTCAGAGATCCTGTTATTGTAGCAGCCAACATAGCCATCTACGCTGAAGAGATGATGATATCAGGTTTTTTCATGCAAGCATTCATCTCAAAATTTAATAAGTTTCCACCACTGGTCACATGCAATGCAAGCATCTTTTGTTTGTTTGTTTGTTTGTTTGTTTGTTTGTTTGTTTTTTTGTTTGTTTGTTTGTTTGTTTGTTTGTTTGTTTGTTTGTAGCCATTCTGGCTTAGTGTACTCATAGTGGGCAGAGTAACTCACCCTGGTATTATTAAAACTAATGAATACCACCATGTAATCCCATCCCTTGCAAGTCAGTACTGCTGTTAATGTAGTACCTTCAGTTATTAAGTGTGCTTGGGAAATGTCATTACCATTTTATTTACACCAGAATGAGGTAAAACGGTAAAGTGTAAGGCAACATTAAAAAGGTTATATTGAGATGAAAATATAGATATCTCCATATTATCCTAGTGCTGTGGAGACTGCACTGGGTACCTGTTTGGGACTGTATTAACTATAAAACATTGATCCTTGTCTACTTAGCCCATCACAACTTAGGAACCCTTTATTTTAGGGAAGTTCTAGGCTGGTATCTGCCTGCTTGCACTCTTCATTCATCAAATGGGGGACTGCTTGAGGTTCCTAGGGACTGGCTGCATACTTCATGGGTACATTCTTTGCACATTAGGGGGCATGTCTTTCGAACCTCTTGCCAGAGTGGCGTAGGATGATTCCAATAGCTGACAGTTTTAAATGTTAACACAAACTTTACCTTTTTAACCTTTTATATGAAGCGTAGCCTTTCTCTGTTCTTTTTCTGTATTACTCTGTTTCTGTTTAATGTTTCACTCCTTGTAACAGCGGTACTGTATAGGCATGTGAATAAATTTTAACTTGAACTTGAATAAAAAGGAACACCTTATGGAAGGGTCTGGTGGTGAGATGCTGGGTAGTGGATTGCAGAACACATGTAAAACAAAGCACTGAATTAGTGATGAATCCATGGCACTAAGTTGATGTTTTTTCCGTTGTTTGTTTTTTAATTTTAGTCTTGTTTTTATTTGCCCTGATAAGTGCTGGAAATTTCAAACAGAGGAGCACAATCTCTGAGTCATTAGGGTATGAGGTGAGAGGATGGCATAATGGTTAAAGTGTTTACCTTGGAAACACAAGGTGCAGGGTTTGATTCTCACATAGGGTAATTAGCTAGGCTTAAAATGGCCTCCAAGGGCAGTTAGCCTAATACTAATCTATGACCCTAAAATTACAGATAAGAATTACTTTTTTTGTGAATTATAAGTGTTGAGCATTGCTGCAAGCTACTGATTTGAATGAACATCCCTGGTAAATATGTTTTACATCTTGTTTCATCAGAAGATGACACAGGCTGTTTAAATACCAACATATCAGGCATATCAGACTATGGAACATCAGTTTATTGTTATACCTAAGAAACAACATTTCAGGAATGTGGCATTTCCTCCATGCTGCTACATGTTCAGAATAACCTGTTTTGATTTATGATCAAATACTTTGGCTTCAGCAAGGCGATTAATCACAAGTCAGAGTATATTCTTCTTTCATATGCAATGAATCACTAAACATTAACAAAAAATATACATTGTCTTTCTAACAGAACATCGTGCCCAAATAACCTCAAATTAAAAAAAAAAAATATATATATATATATATATATATATATATATATAGAGAGAGAGAGAGATAGATAGATATATGTGTGTGTGTGTTTGTGTATATGTTAATAAACAGCAACAAATTTATCCTTGCTTCACTGCTAATAAATGTGTTTACAGATAAAAATGCATGATTCCGTAAATGATTGCATATTTATTAGTACAGTGCTACAGGGAGTGTATTCCATTTAATGTTTGCGGTTTGCCCTGAGTTGAACCTGAAAATGCTCCATATGGATCAGCATTCCACACAGTACCTCAGATATTTTCATTTCATGCAAGCCCCATCCACGACAGTCAGCATTAATTCACACATGCTGATTCCACAGAGCTCTCCACTAATTAGGTATAAGCAGCCTTTCCTAATTAAAATGAAACCTGCCTGTACTTGTACATCCTGGAAATGTACTGTCATTTTCTGAAAAAGAAAACAACACTTAGAAATCGAAAAACATAATCTGTAACATTAAACATCATTTTTTAAGAAAAGCTCAACGTGATGTCAGAAGGTTTAGTTCACAGTTTATGATTTTGTAACCTGGGTTGTTCTACAGTTTCAGCTGAGATAAGCAAAGTTTATTACGCAAGTCCAGTGACTTTTGAATTAGTCACTTATTAAGAACTCAGTTTACAATTTAATTTTTTAATGTGTGTGTGTGTGTGTGTGTGTGTGTGTGTGTGTGTGTGTGTGTGTGTGTGTGTGTGTGTGTGTGTGTATGTATATATAATTTTTTTATCAGCGTGTGTATCTATATATAATTTTTTTATCAGCTTCCATTAATCAGTAGTCATCTCTTTTGTTTTGTATCCTTCTGACTTCATCCCTTTTGTTGTTTTATCCTTTTGACTTCATCCTTTTTGGGGCGGCTGTTCAATCCTTGGCAGGATATAAACCTATAGTTAGGGCCACTGCAGTAGTGATCATTCAAACATCTACTTTCGTGGTAAGTTTACTTACACAACAGATTAAGTGGTAATTTCTTGCCTCCTTGTTAAGTACTTGCTAACTCATCCAGTATTTGTTAACATAGGTCAGTGTGAAAATACTTGTGATCAAAAAAGAGTAAGACTAAGAGTAAGAGTAACATTAAGAGTAAGAGTAAGAGTACGAGTAAGAGTAAGAGTGAGTAAGAGTAAGTAAGAGTAAGAGTGAGTAAGAGTAAGAGTGAGTAAGAGTAAGAAAGAGTAAGAGTAAGAGTGAGTAAGAGTAAGAAAGAGTAAGAGTGTGAGTAAGAGTAAGAAAGAGTAAGAGTGAGTAAGAGTAAGTAAGAGTAAGAGTGAGTAATAGTAAGTAAGAGTAAGAGTAAGTAAGAGTAAGAGTGAGTAAGTAAGAGTAAGAGTGAGTAAGAGTAAGTAAGAGTAAGCGTAAGCTACCAGCCATTGAATAAAAAGAAAAAAGAAAAATGATGAGATCCAAATATGGGACCAGATGAAGGATGGAGGAGAGGTGGCAAAGGTGTTCAGGGTGTGGGACAAGGGTCTGCTTCAGAATCTGTGGCGTAGCAGAAGATGTGGGGTCTCCAAGAGAATGGGAGAACTTCATGGAAGAATACCTGCATTGTAGACTACACTGGGTGGGTTAATCAGGTAAAAAAACAATCAAATAATGACTGGAAATAAGGAGGGGGGATGTGGGCAGAGACAGACAGAAGATTACAGACCAGTGGGGCAGCAGACAGAAAGGAAAAGTAGGAGCAATCAGGAAAGAGATGACATGGAGAAGGAATCCAAGGTAGAAGGATGGGGTAGGAAGTGATTTTGAATAATTAAATTTATGTAGAGCAAGATGTGACCATGTAGTAGGTAATGCCAGAAGGAATCTGGAGGGAAGTGGGAAGAGAGAGGCCCTCATCCAGGATGGAGAGAGAGAGGGAGAAGGCCATAGGAAAACGATAGCCACCATAGGAATACAACAGAGAAGGAGATAGCAGGAGGAAGGACACAGGAAGCTAAGGAGGGAAGAACAACAGCAAGAGGAGGACACTGAAGGAAATAAGATGCGTGGAAGTAAGGAGTGGACAGCAATGAAAAGCGGTTATAGGACAAGTCAAGGGGAAAGGAGCCACGATCTGCACAGAACAGGGAGGGAAACACCCAGAAGGCATGGTCAGTAAAGTTGGGGTGGTACAGCAGGAGGAAAAAGATTTCAGGGATGAGAAGTGGTGATATGGCAAAGGAAGTGAAGTAGGAGAGGTAAGCTAGTGCCAGGACAGAGAAACAGATTTTGATGGCTGAAGACTCATCATCAGGAAGATTCAAAGACTCAGCAAGGTAGACAGGATAGACCATTTCATGGTGAAATGAGTGTCAAGTCTTCGATTTAGTAAGACGTGGGAAGAGGTGACCAGAGTGATCTCCAAAGAAGAGTAGGGGTTGCACATTCTGGTATATGTAGGCATCACTGTTGTGTCAAAGGAGGCAGCTGAGACAATGGTAAGCAGGCCAAGGGATATGTCAGAGAGTTATCAGGACAAAGATTTAGAGGTACTATTTTCAGAAGTGCCACGTGTATCAGCAGCTACAACAGTGAACAAGAAAATTAAGGAGTATAATTACTGGTTGCTGTAGTAAATAAGAAGGACTTGAGACTATTAGGGAGATGGGGAGCTGGCAGAGAGACCAGTGTTTATCAGGGATATGCTCGCTCCATCTTAGCTCAGAAGAGACAGTGGTGCTCCCTTCTGAGTAGGAGGGATATATCTTCATAAATGTAACTTTAAGCTGAATTAAAAAGTAAGAGAGAGTATCACAAAAACATAGGTATTCATTAAGGCAGTAGTTAACTGGGAAAAAAATGCACCTTGAGGGGCAAACAAGGGAGACTTGGGGCATGCCTGCATAGTATTACTGTGCAGGGCAAGGAGATTGTGAAGGACGGTGACAGAAGTAGTTACTGAGCTTAGAAGTGCAGGTTACGCTCACATAAAATCAAGCATGAATAAATAAAAGAAAAAAATACAATGAACACATACAACCCATTCCTAAACTAATACAACAAATTCCTCACTCCCACATGGTATTTGTTTCTCATTCAACTTAGAGGTATCTTTTTCTTCTGAATTCAAAGTCTGTAAGATGTATCTTATTGCAAACATGTTCTTATTTTCTCTAAGTATTGCGGAAAACTATAATGCTGTATCTCAGTGATGGCGAACCGTTTGGGCTTGGCGTGTCAAAAATTTGGAAAATGCCTATGTTGACTCTGCTGGTGTGTCACCCCCAAACAAAAGAGAAACAATTCTTTACATATTCATTTATTTAAAAAAAATACAGTCCAGTCATGTGCTTCTATGTATTATAAATGTAAAAGAAAAATCAGTGACTAATATGGAGAGAATATGCGCACTGATAATTGGGCTTAAAATAGTGCACAAAAAAATTACCGTACTTTTAATAGTAATTTTGAATTGAACTGAAAAAATATGGAACACATTGCATTTGATTTGATTAACATCCATTAATGACTTTTTTTGTTGCTGAGTTTTAACAAATAAGCACAGGGTCACATATTTCTTGTATTTTTGTTTATTCAGTTTCTTTTGTAACATGGGTGTTGTTGAACGCTGGTGTGTCACCCAAAACGTCACGGTGTGTCACCTTTGACACACATGTCATAGGTTCACCGTCACTGCTGTATCTGAAGCATTTTCAAAGGATATGATATGATACAATAGGGACAACTAAGGATCTGATGTTGTGTTTTCCGTCCATTCCTCAAGTAATGGGTTTTGGATCTGACCTTGGACACGACTTCAGCCGTTTTTTATAAACTTTAGATCTGCAGCAAGGCTCCTCCCCTTACTCATAATCCCCTGCTTTCCCATTACCTCAGATCTCATTTGACACTCAGAGTACGGACGTGATTCGCTGGCCTCCATTCAGGTAAATGTTTAAAAATATTTCTATATGAAGATTTTTGGTGCTTCTCTGCTGTCATCTTCAACTATATCAGTCTCTTTTTCTGCTGAAGTTCTTTCCCTTCCCATATTAAAAAAAAATTCTCTAGGCCTCCTTTGTACTGCCTGCACTTCCTTCTGTTTTCTTACTAGTTATATCTTGTACTTATTTTTTACAGTTGCTGGTATTATTGCCTTTATACAAACTGATACACCAATCTCATTTTTCTTTTTCTTTCAGGCATCTAGAAGCGGATTGCTGTATTTGTATGGCATTTGGTCTATGAGCCATAATTGAACATTGCAACAAATTTGTGCTGATTCCTCTAAATCTGCATCTGGAAAGTCTCCATCCAGGTGAAAATCCTTGGATAAACACTAGAACAAGAACACTCATCCATCTACCTACTTAACTGAATAAGTTACTTGAAACTTCAAGGAGGAGTCTTTATATCTCCCCACAGGGACAGTATCAGATAAAGAGGTTCCTAGATATGCTAGCTAAAATGATTTTATCTGGACCAGTCCTTTGTACTCTGTTTCTTGTTATTCCTGACACCCTCTGAGTCACAGGTGAGATACCAGACTTAACTTGAGCCCTCTGGATTACCTCTGTTTTTGGATAAACACAAGTGGTTCAAGAGTGACAGGGGCAGAGAGATGAGGAAGAAATACCCTGATTGCTCTCTGTTGTCCATATTATGTTCATCTCCAATGACAAAAATTACCAAGCCTTCAGATCCTAGTAATGTCTAGGATCCAGTTCCAGTGCGGATCAAGACTCCTCCCTTACCATATCCGAGGTTTTCTCTCTCAGTCCAGTCTCTCCTAGGCTGCGGTCAGTCTTTCAGCAGGAGAGATCTTTACATAGAACTTCGAGGCTACCTTTCACATCTTTGTCATTGAGGTCCATCAGGTTTACCAGAAGCTTGACAGACGTTGATGTGGATAGAATGATGAAAAGGTTCCTCAGGACCTAAATTCAGTAAGCAATTCTTCTGGCTCCATATCCCATTTGACCCATGAGCATTCAACCCTCTCCCTTGCCTATGGCTACTACTACCCCGATCCAATCGTTGAGTTTGGGGATGTTGGATCTGTGTTTTTTAAGGTTGTCTGCTTTGGATCTGACGTTATGGTCATCTTCAACTCAGGCATTGTCTCTGATCCAACTAACTCCAATTTCTTTGATGCCAGAATAATCTCAGAGTTGAAGCTTCAGCATTGAGTCTGGGATTAAGGGTTCGACTATGAAGTTTTCAAAGCTGTCCCTTCCTCTCAGCATCTCAACATTAGATAGCTCGTCTCTGGCTTCAGTCTCGAAGCACAGTTGGGGTGGTGCTCTTAGTTATGCTGGTGTGACAGCTTTGGCTCCTACTCAGGTGATCTTGTGTTCCCCCTTGGCTTCTGCCTTCAAGACAGTAGAGAGACCTGTCTCCATGGCTGGAGGATGGACTTCTCTACCCTTCTAGGCTACACCCATTCTACAAGTTTGTCCTGATCTTGTACAGTCTATCCCATTGCAACAGCTGGTTCATACTAGCCTTGAGACAGTTCTCATTCAGGACTCCCATCAGACTTCCAATTCCTCTCTGGACATTCCCCCACAGAGGTTCCTTGGAAGCAAAATTGTAAGAGGAGACACATTCACTCCCCCACCCAGGAATCTTTGGCAAGAAGACAGAGATTTTGATGAAGTACAGGGGTCCCTCAGATCACTCCTTGAAGATGTCCAGACAGAAAGGAGGTTGCATTTCTGAAGCCACTTCCCAAGAGGAATCTTTGTTCCATGAGGCTTTTGGCTCCAGCTCAACTATTCCATGAGTGGTTCCTCAGCTGATGAGATTGTGGATTTAGTCTGTCACTGGCCATGGAAGGAACCGGATGTCATAGAATCAGTCACCAAAAAAACAGACAAATATCTTGTTGCCACTAAAGAGTGCTCTCATTGGAGCAAAGGCCTGGTAGCAGATGTCATGGTAGTGGCAGTAGACCCTTAGAAAGAGCTCACAGAGTAAAGCTCATTTGTCCATCCCTCTAACAGAGAGTCCAGGGCTTTGGACAGATTTAGGAAGTGAAATTATGCTTCGGCTACCTTTGTGTTAAGGTCACTGAATTACTTGGCACACATGACTAGGTTTCAGAGAGACTTGACAATGGCGCTTTCCAAGTCTCTTTCTGGGTCCACATCTGCAGAAGACTGGAGGACAGTATATTCCCAGTTGCCCACCCTTCAGTTCCTGTCAAATGCCTCCATGTGCTTCATATCCAATGCAATGGAAGGTGTTTTGAGAGCCACTGGAACAGGCATTACAGTAAGGGGGCATGCCTAAATGCATCCTTTGATGTTGTAGATCTCTTTAAGACATCTTTTATCAATGCCCCATTTGATGGCTCAACCTTGTTTGGCCCTAATGTCAGAGACACCCTTTCCAGGAGTGAACAGGATGGAAAAACTCTTTGTGCTGTAGGCATATGGTTTTCTACACTCCTCAAGGCATTTTTCTAGAAACCAACTTGGCCGTAAGAAGTTGTAGTTTAGAAAGTTCCCAGGTTTTTATCAGGGTTCCTCCAAAGACAGATCCCCTTGAGGCAGAGGGGGTTCTTCTGACAGTAGATGTCACCCTCATGGCAGAGGACGTCCTCAGAATCAAGGCTTTTTGGGGTCTTTTCACCGAGAGGCCTTTTCAGTGCTCCTGACAGTTTTCCTGATTGCTACACTTTGGAGACACACGGGAGGTGCTTTTCTCTGCACCTAGAAGGCTGGACATCCATCAACAAAGATGTTTGGATATGGACAATAATGACCAGGGGCTATTTCATTCTCTTTCTACTCCCTCTACAAAAGAAACTTCCCAATGTATCTCTCAAAGAAAAGCAGCAGCATTAGAAATAAAAAATGCTGCGAGACAACTAAGTCATCCAGGAGGTCCCACCAGACCTGCAAGGGTTCGGAAGTTATTCCAGATTCTTTTTAGTGCCAAAAAACAATGAGGGCCTTAGGCCAGTTTTGATCCTGAGACTTTTGAATCAATACATCAAACACACAAAGTTCCAGATGATCACAGTCAATCTATCTTCCTCCTTCTGAGTAAAGATGACTGAATGTGCTCAATAAGAGTTTCAGAATGCTTACTACTACATGAAAATGGACTGATCCTCCAAAAGGCTCTTTTGCTTCCTACTACATCACAAGTGGTCTCTCAATCAAACAGTGGTAACACAAATCTTTCATTGTTGGGTCAAGCCATGCTTTTTTTTTTGCTTCTCCCATCAGTTCCAAATGCAGCAAGTTCTATGCTCTAATCCCTCTGGAGGGTGAGTCCCCAAGAGATGTTCTGTTCCACAATTTGCCCACAGGTCTCCTAATGTCTTCCCACCAACTCTCCTAATTCTAAAATTCCTGCAGAAGGTATTATATCAGAAGATTGTGGTCATCCTCATAGGTGTGGCTTCCCTTCCTTTGGCCTTATCTAGTTCACCCCCCCCCCGGTGCTGGATCTGAAATCAGATCTCCTGTCTCATATGCCCAAAATACATCATCCAGACATCTGAGCCCTAAAACTAACCACATGGTTTCCCCACTTCCAATGATAGCTAATCAGTCCAGTCTTTCATTCCAAGTGGTCCATATTCTTACTTCTTCTCTGAAACCATCCATTAGGAAATTTTGAAAAAGGCAATGGAAAAATGTTTCCATTTGGGCTTCACAGAGTAATTTAGATTCCTTTTCAGCCTCTGTGTCAGCAGTATTAGAGTTCCCGGCCTCCATTTTCCATAACAAAGATAGTTATTCAACTGTCAAGGTTTAGCCGGCAGCAATCTCAGACTTTTATATCGGGGAGAATCACACTTCCTTAGCTTGACTTAAGTTGTGTAAAACTTTCCTGAGAGGTACATTTCTTCTTAGACCTCCTCTCAGGGATCATACTCCCCCTGGGACACGGCTGTCTTGCTTCAAGCTTTGACCCAAGATCCTTTTGAACCTGTTGCCAAGATGGACTTAATATTTCTGACTTGAAAGACCATTTTCCTGGTAGCAATTACTTCAGCTACAAGGGTGTCAGGGCACCAAGCTCTACCTTGCCAACCTCTATATAATATCTTCCACAAGGACAGGGTTATGTTATGCTCCAATCCTTTTTTTCCCTAAAGTTATACAACTTCATTTGTTTTGCTTTTAAAAATAACCAAAAAGTCCTGAAAAGTATAAGACGCATGTTATGAGAAATAGTTGCTTAAGCTGTGTCTTCACAGCTCTTTAAATTACAGCATTAAAATGCTTTTGCTCTTTCATGTTAGACTGCATTTATGTTTCAGTCATCTAATAACAGAGGAACTTAGAAGAAAAATGTAACAGGTACTACCAGTTTGCATGTGTTTGATGGATAACTGAAGCATCATTAGTACTGTTGTTATACTCTTTGATACCATGTTGAACAGTACAACTGCATGTTTCTTAGTGAAAAACATCATGGGAAATATGTCTCCTAGAAAATGATTTACAGTGCTCTCCTTTAAGCACTGCTTTTTGCTAAGACCAAGACAGCAGTTACGGACATGTTTTTACTATGTTTTACAGTCATCATTGCACCCCAACTGAGTTTTAACAAGGAAAGAACAAGCAGACAAGTTCTTATTACATGTAAAATTCAAACATAAAAGAAGAAAGAAGTCTGGCCACATAACCAACTTCTACAGAAAAGTGTAGCCACACATGCACCATCATTTTTAAATCATCTTGAGAAGCAATTGTAGAGCTTTAGGAAATTGATTATGTTTTGTTAATCATGGTAATTGGATTGGTCAGAGACCATTTCAGTCATAAATCAGGCAGCTGACAATTAAAAAATAACAGTGAACTTTACGGTACATTCCACATTGTGGAATTATATTTACAATCAAAATGCAATAAAGTGTCTTCTCTCTATGCTGTAGATGGAGAAAGTCCTGCGTATCACCCAGATGACCAGAGTTTGGATAGCAGGTGCTAGAGGAGTTAAGTGGTGAGGATGGAAATGAATGGCAAATGCCGACTCACTCTTTCCAGGGGAGACTGGTGGTTTCTGGTTGGTCATCGCTCCAGTGCAGGTGGTGACTTTTGGCCACTGACCGAGGAGATGTAGGACTGGCATCTCAAGATGGTGGTGTCAGGGACATGTGTGGGAGCACCCCTACATCATAGGAGGTCATGGGAGGACCCATAGTGACACAGTGTCTATGTCAACCTCAGGATGTCAGGGGGCGTAACAGTGAAATGAGACTAGTGAGCCACTTGATGAGCTCTGTGTCTGCAGAGGGAAGGTTAACACAGATATTGGCTGTTCTGTGAGTCCAAAAGGTTTCACTTGTGCAGCCATTTGGTCAGGATTGACAAGCCATTCCTTGGGCAATCTGGCTGCAGGTATCTTTTCATGATCAGTAGACAGGAGGGGCAAAAAACACTTAAAGCATGCCTGAATAACATCCCTTCTGGATGGCTGTTATCCCAAGCCTGGGATTGCTTAGTACAGGGGAACAAATGGGCTCGTCTATTTAGGGAATCTTGGGCATTGGCAAGCACAGGGGCAAATAGCATGTAGAAGAAAAAAAATGTAATTAATTGTGACTGTGCCCACCTTATCTCAATCAGTGTACTGGTACTGGAGTTTGTGTGACTACTTGCCAGACCAGAAAATACATGTTTAATTACATTCTACTCCAGTAATGCCAGTTGCAATACTGCTGTTAACATTTTGGGGTCCCTCAGCATGTCTCAAGCAGTGTTCAAACAGTAGCTGCTTTGGTGTAATACTGGTAATGGAAAGCAACTCACTGGGAGGCAGTTGCCACAAGCTCAGCAGCCCAACCATAATTGTAGGCATTATGATGTTTCTACAACTAACAACAGAATTATGAGAGATTCCAACAGCAAGTTTATCAACCTATCCTAATTATGCACTAATCCTATCCCTAAGTTTATCATAGGTTCATAGATAGTTACTAGGCATGCAATCCAGGAAACCATTTAGAACCCTAGGCCAGTTGTACAATTGCTGTAGAGAACTGTGTGGTTAAGTGACTTGTCTAGGGTCACACAGTAAGCAAATGGAGGCTAACAAAATCGGTACTTACGTATTATCGCAACCAGATTTTTGCGCTAATGCTGGTTGCTTCTGTTTAGTTCAAATAGTAGCACTGCAGTGTTATGAAGGTTAGAGACATGTGTTCTGTAATGTTTTTGTACTTTTAGGAATGTTTATCATTGAAACAGCTCATAAGATAAGGTTCAAAAACAGGTTTCCCCTTTTGCCGCCAGCATCTCCTGTCAGTTAAGCGAGTCCCATTCTACTGAGAATGTGCTCCTTCCACATGCTGTAGTCAGTGAAGTAGGAAATCTCTGTTTTCAAACCTGTATTATTTATCAGCCATTTCAATGATGAAGCTACCCAAGTCCACCAAACCTGTTTCTAACCTTCATAATACTGTCGTACGTGATACAAAAAAACAAAAAACAAAAAGGTAAAGCCGAAGAAGTAGTAGTCCTTCACCAAAAGGAACTGCAGTACAAAGTAATCCATTCCACAGATCGTATGCTAACTCCTGCATTCCTTTCAGCCCCAACACACGTACACACACGCAACCACTGCGACTGCTGAATTCAATGCTGGATGTCTTTAAAGGACGCTACCCACACACCTCAAAATGATGTCTTACTAGTTTTTTTAAAACCCCTACCGATATCCCCAACAGACCTTCTGCCAGTCTACCCTTCGATATCACACTTCAGCGAGGCCATTTCAGTAAAAGTGAAGAAAGTAAAAGAGGTCATAAAATCTGGTTGCGATAATACGCAAGTACCACAAAATCAAACCCTGAAAAACAGAAAGCAGCTTATTAACAGCTAACAATTTTAATCTTACGTGCTAGCTGACAGTCTGCTTTGCTCAGGTATATCAAGTCAGACTCCCAGTCCTTTGCACATTAAAAATCTACCATGCTGGACTGCATCATGGAATGTCAGTACATCACAGAATGTAAGTGTTATGCATAGCTCAGATATTACATCAGTCAACGCACTGTGTGTTATCTTAGTATTGTAGCTTTTGCATTGTAATGTTTGTATGGTTATCTTCTTTGCATTGTGCTTTTTATTTTTTCCTACAAATTTGTATTTCTGCTATAATATTTTATTAATCTAAGAAGGTTGTGACTGAAAATGGGCCCTAGTGGTCCAGTTCCCTTACCTAATAAATAAATGTAATACAAAATTCAAATTATCGCACCCAGCATGGTTTCAGCACTATCATCAGAATCTGCAAACTAGTGAATGTCATACCTACCCCCCACACACACACACACACACACACACACACACACACACACACACACACACACACACACACACACCTAGCTACAAATGCCCTCAATTCTTTATGTGAGTTTTCAAAGTATAGCAGATTATATTTTATAAACTTACTGGGCGGGTGACTGAATTATACTTATCTATAAAGCTGCATTAAACAAACATAACTCTGTTACACTTAATAGAAAATTTTAGTGTAGAATCTAGCAATTTAACCAGTTGGTCCCGCTGAGCCAAACACTTGTTTGCAGAAGGAAGAAAAGTCCACAATACAAACACTGGAATAATTTTATTCAACAGTAATGCAGCAAAAAAACTTAAGCTGCTAGTCTTTGGGATGTATCTTCTCACACGGTGAACTATCAGCTACTCTTGTCTTACAGTGCTTGTGACATGTTTTTGATATGCCGTCTGCTCTAATAATGCAATTGTAGCATCTATACCATACCTGTCATTTAACTACAAATTCTAAAAATTATTGCAAGACTTAACTGACTGTAAGTATTCCTCAAATATGCCCAAGTTGCATTTTTATTTACCAGAACCAAACCATTCCCAAAAAGGTGGTTTCCATCAATCCAGTCATGTACACAGAATAAGAAATATATTTATCCAGCATCCACTACTACTCCTTTAAACTATCAACCACTTCAGTGATAGCAAACTAGCAACATGGCTGTAAATGTCTTCTCTGCCAGCTAATCTGAACAGAATAAAAATCATTTATCAAACATCTACTACTATTCCTTTAAACCGTGGACTACATCAGTGATAAAAAAGAAAAACAATGGAATAAGAAACCCTACAAATTGTGATCTGTGAAAAAATATCAAAATTAAAGAAACTGGTGGGAATACAAGCAGAGCACCATAAATGACAACATAAAACAATAAAATCAACAATTTTCACTTCAAATTACCCAACCTTGCTCTCACACAATGCTTTTGTATGCAATAAATGTTAATGCAACATGTGTTATTTCGTGCAGCCTTATATAACCAGCTCCTTTTTGCCAGTACACCTAGGCCTGACTCAGCAGAGTGGATATAAAAAATGTACACACCCCTGATAAAATGCCAGTTTTTGTTATATAAAAAAATGAGACCACAATAAATCATTTCAAAATGTTTCCCACCTTTAATGTGACCTATAACCTATACAATTCAGTTGAAAAACAAACAAATCTGTTAGGGGAAAAATATAAAAAATAAAAACCGTACAATAAGTTGGTTGCATAGGTGTGAACACCTTTAAACTAATACTTTGTTGACGCACCTTTTGATTTAATTATAGCATTCGGTCTTCTTGAGTAGGAGTCTATCAGCATGGCACATCTTGACTTGGCAATAATTGCCAACTCTTCCTTGCAAAAGCGCACCAAATCTGTCAGATTGTGATGGCATCTCTTGTCCACAGCTCTCTTCAGGTCACCCCGCAAATTTTCTATTCGATTTCGGTATGGGCTCTGGCTGGGCCATTCCAAAACTGATTTTCTTCTCTTGAAGCCATTATTTTGTTGATGTGGATGTATGCTTGGGGTGATTGTTGTGCTGAAAGATGAAATTCCTCTTCATCTTCTGTTTTCTAGCAGACGCCTGAAGGTTTTGGGCCAAAAGTGACTGGTATTTGAAACTGTTCATTATTCCCTTCACCTTGACTAAAGCCCCAGTTCCAGCTGAAGAAAAGCAACAACAAAGCATGATACTGCCACCACCATGCTTCACCATGGGGATGGTGTTCTTCTGGTGATGCAAAGTGTTTTTTGCACCAAACGTACCTTTTGGAATTGTGGCCAAAAAGTTCAACCTTGGTCTCATTAGACCATAACACATTTTCCCCACATGCTTTTGAGAGACGATGTATTGTTATGCAAGTTTTAGCTGGGCCTGGATGTTTTTCTGTGTAAAAAAAGGCTTCCGTCTTGCAACCCTACCCCATAGTCCAGACATATGGAGAATATGGGAGATTGCTGTCACATGTAGTACATAACCAGTACTTGCCAGAAATTCCTGCAGCTCCTTCAGTGTTGCTGTAGGTCTCTTGGCAGCCTCCCTGACCAGTTTTTTTCTTGTCTTTTCATCAATTTTGGAGGGACGTCCAGTTCTTTGCAACATCACTGTTGTCCCATATTTTCTCCACTTTTGATGACTGTCTTCACTGTGTTCCATGGTATATCCAATGCTCTGGAAATTTTTTTGTACCCTTCTCCTGACTGATACCTTTCAATAATGAGATCTCTTTGACGCTTTGTAAGCTCTCTGCAAGTCATGACTTCTGATGTAGCAGGCAACTGAGTAAATGTCAGGAAAATCCTACTAGGACAGCTGAACTTTATTTGGGGTTAATCAGAGTCTCTTTAATTGATGGCAGGTGTGTACCCAAGACTGAATGTTGTAATTAAATCAAAAGGTGCTTCAACAAAGAATTAGTTTAAGGATGTGCACACTTATGCAACCAGCTTATTGTATGTTTTTTATTTTTTTATATTTTTCCCCTAACAGATGTGTTTGTTTTTCAATTGAATTGTACAGATTATAGGTCACATTAAAGGTGGGAAAAGTTTTGAAATGATTTATTGTGGTCTCATTTTTATATCACAAAAACCTATCATTTTAACAGGGGTGTGTACACTTTTTATATCCACCGTATATATGGGTGTATATCCATGTATCGAAAAGTAAAAATATTGAATGGCAAGTGATTGAACACAACTGATCCATCACCAACCTAATGGAAAATACAATAACAAAAGTTAAAACACTTTTTTTTTGTTAGCTCCCCTGTACACCCCTTGAATACATTATGAAATTCATGAATGCTAGAAAATCCTATGCACATTGTGGTGTCTGGGGGCAGCATCCATTCTAAGTATGAAAGGTGGGAGCACCTGATTTACTGCATTTGGCAGAATGCAAGTCCCTGTTGCTAAAACACTGGCTTCCTGATGCACTTTTGGTTACTGTAAGTAAGAGAGGGTCTTTGTATGGTTCAGAGCAGAAGTAGTTATTCCACTACCCTGAGTCTTTTGGGATCCATCTCACAGTAAACACACTAGATAATACAAATAGGAAATTGTCTTAGTACACATTACATTTATGCAAGGACTAGTAAGCACAGTGCACTTAACTGCCGGTGTAAAAGATAAGGTGAGGCAGCTAGAAATAAACTTACACAGTCCTGTGATGTGGACCGCCCCTTTGCTATATGTTGCTGAACTGGGTGAGTTAAGGAAGCTGCATCTATGTTAAAGTAAGTAAGAATAATACATTGAGCATCTCACTGTTGAAATGTCGACACTCACAATGCTGAGTGCTGACAAGTCGAAATTTTTGGGGGGGCAAGCCCCCCTGCCCCTCCCATGTGAGGAGAAAGTCCCCCCACACACAGAACTTACATATATTAACCCATCTCAGATTTAGGATATGTAAGCCCTATATTTTGGCCATTCAGTCTCAGTATTTTGGTACTCGCTGTAGCAGGTCCCAACATTTCAAATGGTTACCACATTGGGCTGGCAGTATATATGATGAAAATTATATTAGGGATCAAGAAATACATAAATGTACACAATTGATAACAATCTGTCTAATATATACACTTCCGAGCTGGCTGTGGAGAACAGTGTATGGAAGTCATAATCACTGAAAATAATGTAGTTAACTTTAAAGACAGTAAACATTAATCTGCTGTTCAGCCCTTGCTGCAAAGTCACTGAAGTGTTAGTACAGTGTCATGAGCTGTTTTATTTTGTTTATACATCAATGGGTTTAGTTTGATATTTGTACCAAACAAAAAGTATAGGTTCATAGGTGAATACTAGGATAACTGTCCTGAAGGGACATTTTAAGCCTAGCCAATAACCTAAGGTCAGGATCAAACTCTGTACGTTGCATTTTTGAGATAAGGACTTTAGCCATTATTCCAAACTCACCTCGGATGTATTTTCTATCTTAACAAAGATGTAGATACCCCTGTGCAGCAGTAGCATGCTAACTCCAGATTTTGTATAGCAGTAAAGAAGTGCACCAGCTTTGTTACCAGAGATCAGTTTTGTTAGTTAGATATAATAGGTTAAAAAAATGAGAATCATGGCAACTCCCAGACATCCATTTCTATGTATGCAAACTACCACTGACAGCTCTCTCAGGCAACAAAACTTGAAAATTTCAGCAACTGTAGTTAATATATTTCTGAAAGGGGGAAAGCCTTCCTGTATTTCCAAGTAGGGTGGAAGCTCTGCTTTCCTTCTCAGCTTATGTCTAGTAAGTCCAAGGTCTTGCAGTCTTGGGTAGGGGAATACCTTGAAATCTCAGCATTTACACTACACCTGGGAACTTGAGTTTTGGGCAGCCACAGTCAGATAATTTGCATTTGACACCAGGATAGAGAGGGAGTAGGTGGAGCAGGAATTGGCTGCCCCTAGGGAGGATAAGGCACAATGACCACATGGGCTGCCTGCTGGAGTCCTCAGGATTCTGGCCAGAGTGTTGACAGAGCCACTGAGAGAGATCTTTAACAGATCATTGGCTAGTTCAGAAGTACCAGAGGAATGGAAGACAGTAATTATGGTACCCTTGTCCAAGGATGGGAACAGAAACAAATATGGGAAATTACACCTGTTTTGTAACAGATGCAGAGAAATATACAAAAAAAATCCGGAGGGGAAGACTAATAGTATTTCCAGAGGGCAGCAATCCCCAAGACAGCAGTCAACATAGGTTCATAGCCAAAAGGACCTCTCAGTTAAACCTGATACTTAACTACTCTTAGTGGAATGTCAGTACACATAGTCATCCTGGACCCTAATAATGCTTTTGAATCAGTTAGACACAGTAGACTGACAGGAAATCAGGAGGGGTTGGGAGCAGGACCACGGCTGAGGAAATAGAAAGCTGTTTGGCTGAAATGGTAGGACACAAAGTGTTGTGGTAAGAGAGGACAATGTTAGGAAAGTGACCAGTGGAGTACTGTAAAAGTCTGCTCTGGGCCCAGTACTTTTCTGTTTGTTTGTGTCAGACATAGCTGATGGAACTGAAAACAATTTTGGCCAACCTGTTTGTTGTTGACATGAAAATATGTTCCACAGTGGACAGTGTGGGAAGAAGAGTCTAGCAAAGAATTGGGAAATGCTGACCAAGTAGGCTAAAAGGTGGTGGTTGAAGTTCATTGTAAATGAATGCAAAGAAATGAGCTTGGGCCACATCCCTGGCGCAAAGTGTCTTTTAGGTGAGTCGATATTAAGGCAACAGAGCAGGAAAAGGATCTGAAGGGTGGTGATCACACCTGGATTGGATCCTCAGAAGCAGAAAGAAAGGGCTTCCACTCTACATGGCCTTGGTCAGCTCACACCATGAATAATACATTGCTCAGTTATGGAGGCCATATAAGGAAAAGGTCATCAGGCTGTTGGAAGGAATACAGAGGCAAACTACCAGAAAGATCCATGGGATGGATGAGAAGAGAAAGACTATGATTGGAAGTTAATTGAGGTAGAGCTCTTCTTTCATGAGATTATAACAGATGGGGGGGTGGGTTATACTGATGCACAAGATTGTGTCAGGGAAATGTGAAGGGGTCACTCTGAACAGGAAAAACAGAGGGGGACAAGTCAGCAGATTGTAGGGACATGCTATTCCTGCATTCCAGTTGGTAGAGAGGTAATCCAAAAAAGCATTTTAGTCAAAAGGGCATGGGACAAATAAATAAAAGGTAAAGGGGAGGGTAGGTACACGCAGGAGGTAGTATGGTAAATACACTTCAAAAAGCAGACAAGATATGCTTATTGTGTCCTTTTGTCATGAAACCAACATAATGTAATATTGACAATAGTTTCAGAAAAAAAATCAAGGTAAGAAACATAAATACAGTTAAAACATTTCTTATGGTGCCACCAGCAACATAAATAGAGCAAATTATATGTAACATTGCAATAATATTGTCATCTAGTGCTACTTAGACATGCAATCAACAGAAATATTTTTATTTTGAATGTATAACAGTATTATGAGATGCTCATCATATTGATCACTGCTGTAGCAGCCTTTGACATATGGGTTATGTCCTGCTAAGGATATAACAGCTGGACAGCTTCCAAAGCTTCAGGCACCCTCAACATGCTCAAATCATTAGGTGGCATGAGCTGAACTTCCTAAAAAGACAGTTTGAGCACCAAACCTTTCAGTGCTTTTCTGCCACTGAAGAGATCGCTCATCTGCAGTCTTTTGAGGATCAACGGTCAGCTTGTGCTGTTCCATTGCTGGGCAAATTAAGTTCCCTTTGGGGAAAAACCTTCCACATTAAGAAAAATATTGTTTAAATGTACTTTCTTGGTTAGGAAAGTTATTTTACTTCTAGGCATTTGCATTTTAACAGACTGTCTCAAGACTTAATTGTACTTTTAAATGGGAATGCACTTTTTCCTGTCATTTTAAAAGTTTAAAAACAGTTTAACATTTTTTTCTGGAAAAACTGTGTTTACTTTACTTTTTGACACAGGCAAAGTCTATTGAAGTGCTTTTTACTGTGCTTTTTTATTGGGAAAAATTATTTTTTACAATTTTAACTTTTTACTGGCTTGTGCTATTTGTCTTCTCTGGGAAAGAGGCACTATTTGCGGCTTGACTATGGAACAAAATATTGATCACATGGTCAGTCCTTCTTCCAAGCACAAAAAGAAAAAGTTAAGCAAACAGCCTTTGCCACCACAGCAGACTAACAGTTTGCTCAGCCACAGGTGGCTAATACTGCTTTGGGCAGCCACTGTGAACTGGGGGCTAATCACATCCTCTGTAGCTGTTGGGGTCCCCTTATTGGACTAGAGAAAGCTATTCTGTCAGTCCTGGGAGAGGGAACAGGAAGGCTTCCCTGTTGTGTCAGAATGCTGAGCCCATCCCTGGGGAAGCTGCTGCTGCTTTGCCTTTAACAACCCCACTGTCCCCATTTGCTTAAACTTTGCTGGACAGGAGTAGTTTATTAGGTCTGGCTCAGGGTCTAATTCTGGCTATTGATCCTTCTTATTAGGTGGTTTCTGGTAAAAGAAAAAAGATGCCTCATTTCCTGAAGGGCTTCAATATTCTGAATCTGGACAGGAAGATGAAGGGACAGATGCATGGTTTTCTCCTCAGATTTCTGATTCAGATTCACAGGAAAGCAGTGTATCTGATTCTCCCTGTGAGGGTTTCACTTTCTGAGATTATTATCAGAATGTACCACTGTTTTCAGTGGGAGAACACTGAGGTTTCTCAATCTCTCAGAAAATAATAAAAGCTGTTACAAATGGAATTTCCAGAACCTTCCCCACCACTCCTGTGCTGTCAGCATTATAAGGATGTTTGTGTCACTGCTCGCAATTTTTCTGAGAGTTAGCCTGCTGCCCCTAAACAGGCAGATAGATTGTGTAAAGTTCCACAGTCTTTCAAGTTATTTTCACTCATCCGAAATCTAACCAGCAGCTATAGCTTTAGTTAATTCTACCGCTTCTTAACATTTAGTTAATCCCAATCCCATAGCTGGCCTTAGGCATAGGCCAACTAGGTGACCGCCTAGGGTGCCACTGTAGCAGGGGCGCTTTTCCAGTAATCTGGATGGTGTAGGTAGACCATGATGGGAGCACTAGGTGGTGTTGGGTGGGCCCTTTGGAGACCTTTTGCCTAGGGCACCAGTTGATCAAAGGCCATCCCTGCCCAATCCTTCACTTTCTGACAAAAATGGTAAAATAATTCGTAAGTATGGGAAAAATGTATGCTTCTGCAACTTTGATTTCCAGAATTTTGAGTTGTCAGGCTTATATGTTAAAGTTTATTCTAAATGTGAAAGTATTAGGAATGTTTTGTCTGCAGTTTCTTCTTGTGAGGAAAAATCTGCTTTGAATTGTTTAGTTTCTTCTACTTCACAGGTCACAACTCATTATTTACAGAGTGTGTATGATTCTATTGATACTTCTTCCAGGGCTATGGCCACTGGTACTGTTTTAAGAAGGTTTGCCTGGCTACGTTCTCAAAACCTCTCAGAAGATGTGAACAATGACATTTTAAATTCTCCTTAGAACATAGAGTTATTTTTTGTACCCTCTGCTGAAGAGGTTATCAAAATGTGATGAAAGGGGTAAACTGATTCAGGGAATCTCTCATATTTTTAAACCCTCCTTTTCCAAATTTCCAGGGATTATCTACCCCTTGTCCACTTTTGGCAAGAAACAAAATAAACAGTCTCAGCAAAATGCTGGTAAATAGACATTTAAGAAGCAATGGCAAGGGAGTTCCAAAAGGAAACCAGGAGCCCCCAAAACAAAAGGCAGTCTAACAAGTCAGAATGACTATTTAAGAGACCAAGTCTCCCCCCCACCCTAGAAGTCTGTTTCTCCCTTCCACAAAGTCTGAATCTCCATTTCTGTTTTTGCCAAAAGTTTCAGGCAAATGTCTTCTATAGATTATTCATCAAAATTACAGATGACAGTGGGAGGAAATGCCTCCTTTTCAGGGATTAATTTCTCATCCATCAGACTAGACTCCTCTATTTCCCCCTGTCCTTCAACATGTTTTGTCTCAGGGATTAATAGACCCAGTTCCTCCTTCCTAGTTTGGGAAAAGGTTTTATTGAAGGATGTTCTCAGTGCCAAAGAAAGAAAATGATGGAGACCAGTTCTGGATCTTTCTTTCCTAAACCAGTTTGTAATAGTGTCCAAGTTCAAAATGCTGTCTCTTCAGAGACTGTTAACTGTTCTTCCTCATTTAAGTTTTCTAGCATCACTAGATTTAAAAGATGCTTATCATCCTATCCATATTCATCCAGACTTCAGGTGCTTCTTGAGGTTCTATGTGTCTGGATCGTATTATCAGTTCTCTCCCTTACCCTTTGGACTATTGTCTGCACTCAGAGTGTTCACAAAATGACTAGCTCCAGTTATAGCTCATTGCAGGCTACAGGGTATATGTAGATGTGCTTATCTTTGCAGAGCAAGCTAGGTTTCCAAGAGAACATTTAAAAGTCGTATTTGACCCCATCACACAGGATTGGGTTCCTGGGGTGTCTGTTAGACACCTCAGTTCAAAGAACTTTTCTTTGACAGGGAAAAATAAATATATGTCTAGATCTATTTCTAGGGCTTTCCACTCAGACTTCAGTCTCTGCAAAGGAATACCTCAGGATTTTGGTTCTCATGGCATCTACAGTGCTTACGACATAATACCCCTGACAAGATTCCACATGAGAAATATACAGGGATTTCTGAAGTCTCTTTAGTCCCAGCATTAACATCCACTGTCTTTTCAAATCCCAGTTCTGGGATTTGTCGTAAGAGGAATCACTTTATGGAGACAGCAAATATCTCCTAAATCCAGACCCCCCCCATTCCAAAGCAGCCAGTCACCACAGATGCTTCGGACATTGCTTGGGGAGAAATATCTGGAGGGATAAAAGTGCAAGGTGTTTGGGACACCAAGGACAGACACCTGTGCGTAAATATAAAAGAGATACTTGCTCTAATCAAAGCACTCAATTCTCTGAATCATCTTTGGTCTCCTGGACCTCTTCAAGTTGTTAAAGACAATACCACAGTAAAGTGGTACATAAACAAGCAAGAGGGAACCGGGAATTACCCCCTTTATAGACTAACCATGTTAGGTTGTGATATAGCTTTACAGCACAATCTCACTCAACAGGCATCCTACATCCCATTAAAGTAAACTTGTGTGGCAGACAAGCTGAGCAGTACAAAGGCAGAACCCCACAAATGGAAACTGCATCGGAAGGGTTTTCCAAGATTTGATCCATCTGTGGGGAGTTCCTCAAGTGGACCTTTTTGCCTCCTCTCTGACCAATCATTTGGCATAATTCTGCTGCAGGACTCCATGCAAGAAGGCTGGGAAGGCAGATGCATTTTCTTTTCCTTGAACAGGAATGTTTATGCATGTTTCCCACCCTTTCTAGTGATATGTAGAGTACTTTTTAATTTTCAGAAGGAATCTCCCAACATCATTGTGGTGACTCCCTTTTGACCCAGGCAAAAGTGGTTCTCCCTCACAGAATGGATCTACTTACTCAAGAGCAGGGGTGATTGGTACACCCTAACCCAAATTAACTTCAGTTGATTGCCTAGTTGATAGCTGCTTACTGAGGACGTGTATCAGGTATTAATGGAGGCAAGAAAGCCTGCTACTAGAAAATCATACATTAGCAAATGGAAAAGATTTTCTCATTGGTACCAACAATGTAACTAACATCACTTTAGGGCTAGTGTCTCATTGTTTTTAGAATATTTGTGTGAGTTACTATCCTATGGCAATTCTTATTCCTCCATCAAAGTTCATTTGATGTCCATTTTAACATGTCTGCCCATGGATCCCTCCCTTTCAGTGCATTCTCACATGAAACTGTTTTTGAAAGGGGTTTGCATAAGAGACCTCCAAGAAAACCATTAACTCCTTGGGATCTTAGTTTTGTGTTAGAGAATCTAAAACTTGCACCATTTTAACAAGATCATCAGGGTGACAATGTTCTTAACATGGAAAACTGTTTTACTGATTGCTCTGACCTCTGCAAGAAGCGTATCGGAGTTCAAGCTCTTATGGTGAGTCAATCCTATTTCATAGTACACAGAGATATGGTTTCTTAGGGAACTAATCATTCATATTATGCCTAAAGTGGTGTCTGTCTTTACTTTTAGCCAGCCTATCCATTTCCCTGTTTTCTTTCCTGAACCCAAAAATGAAGGTGAAAGGATACTCCATACCTTAGATGTCCACAGGCAACTCACATTCTCTCTTAACAGAACAAAATGTTTCAGATCAGTTGTTCATTTCTTGTGAAGGTAAAAAGAAGGGACAACCTGTGTCTAAACAGACTATTTCTAAGTGGTTGTCTTAGGTTTTTACCTTTTGTTTTTCTCACCACAACTAAAGTATTCCAAGCAGGTTCAAGGCTCATTGTATCAGAGCTTTAGCTTTATCTATGCCTTTTTGGAAACGGTTGGATTCTAGAAGCATTCTAGAAGCAGCCACTCGGTCCTTTGTGCATACTTTTACAAAGCACTACAGCATAATTCCTAGATCAGGCTTTGCTAGAACCATTCTCCAGAGGCTCCTGGACACTTCCCTTTCCACATCCCAGGTGTTCTAAAGTAGGATAATCTGCCCATATGGCTTTGGGTACTGCAGCAGTGATCAATATGATGAACATAATATGGTTGTGTAAGTAAACATACTATAACAAACAGATGTTAATCATCATTGTTGCAGTAGCTGCTCTCTCCCTCCACCCCCTTAGTTTTTTGAGTATGGTGTTTTGCCAGGTTGTGTGTGTGTGTGTGTGTGTGTGTGTGTGTGTGTGTGTGTGTGTGTGTGTGTGTGTGTGTGTGTGTGTGTGTGTGAGTGTGTGTGTATTCATTTATTTATTTATTTTACTTCCAGTTATGTATCAAGGCTCAGCCTCCCTCTCTCAGTTGATGTGAAAACTCTGAGGGGGTTGGTGTTCAAACCTGTTTTAGTAACTCTTTTCTTAGTTTCTAAGTTACTGTTACTTCTGTTAGGCAAATTCCGGAGATCCATGCCTTGTCTGAAAAATCTCCATACTTGGTTTATCACAAAGACAGAGTGAATTTGAGAATCAGCCCTTCTTTTCTTCCTTTGTCAGTCTTCCTGTGTTTTTCCCAAAACTTTCCAACAAAGAGGAATGCACATTACATTTACTAGATGTCTGTTGCCAAGATTCTGTTTACATCAGACCAGAACTTTCAGGAAAACTGATCATCTGTTTCTCTCTTACTCCCTTGTCAAAATCAGAAAGAGAATATCCAAGGTTACACTCTCCTTTTGGTTGTCTGATGGTATTTCTTATGTTTAAAAGCAGATGGAGCTCTCCCAGCCTGTTCCTCTAAAACCCCATTCTACTGCATTAGCCAGTTTGTCAACACCATCATTTCCAGAATACATCATGATGACATCTGTGCAGCAGCTACTTGGTCTAAACTCCATACCTTCACTTCAGATTATAAATTGGGCATACAATCCAGATCAAGAGCATCTTTTGGTTCAGCTGTGCTTCAGAATATCCTTCTATAATACCACCCAGGTGTTACAGTAGCTGGGGAGTCTGTCCCATAAATTGAGGAAAAGACAGAAAAGACAACATGAGATATGAACGTTATGATAGATCTGTGTTGTCTGTTTCTATCCTTGCTCAACTCCCCACCCACCTTCTGCCTTCCAATTGTTGTATGGCATTTGACATACTGGATGCTGGAGTGCTCTGGCTGACCTAGCCATGGCTCCTAGATGTTCCTTATTAAGGCCTAGTTATTCAGCTTTTTTTTTATTACTGCTGTCTTAGACACTGTATACTTGCATTTTTTTTCTGGGGGAACGATCTGCGGTATTTCAGTTGACACAAGGGGTTATGGGAAGCTGAGGAACCCGAACTCCTGATCCAAAAGCTTGAAAGTGGCTGAAGTCAGATCCAGCTAAGATGCAAACACCCATATGTTGAGGAAGGATGGAAACAGACAAGAAAGATTTAGGGTTATGCAGAGTACATCATTTTATTTATTCCACTTAAAACTGTATTTTTACAAACTTTGATGGGAATGGACCCCATTCCTAAGTCAGGGCATAATTAAAGTTCATGGAATTAGTACTGTTTTCATTTTTGATGTCATCTATACTTTGAGAATCTGCCTGTCTTTTAAAATGAATGGTAGCATGGGGTTTTAATGATTATGCCATGAGTAACAATTTCATTGAATGGTGCCCTTTATTGCGGCACTCCCATGAAAGCTGCCACTTTGGAGGTCGGTTTTAGTTCCTGTTTTGAATTTTAACTTTGTTTCAGTTTCTCCTATGAGGCTACCAAGTGTCACTATGTAAGGTTATACAGGAGAAATCTTGGCTAAGACTTAATTGTTGCACACTGATGATCTTAAATGAGAATGATGTGTGTTGATGCTGGATATCTTAGTATTTGCATATGATTTAGAGATAGTCATTGTTATCACATGGTGTATATACTTTTTTTAGCTGAACCAGTGTAAATTATTTTATTGGGATCTACATGCATATATCATGAGGTTTACTGTTATTTTTTCAAACGACAATCGGACGTCTGTTATAATTCCAAATGTCAGATTGTTGTTCACTAAATGTAGAATACATTTAAATGTCGAACAGACTTATGCGAATGCAATACTACATTCGGCTGTAAGAGTTCAAGAAACTGTACGGAGATCGTGTTATGGTGCGGTTTGGAAATTCATCCATATCCCCACTGTAGTGCGATCTTAGAGTTGGATTATATTGTTAGCAGGAGGTTTCCCCCCCTGCAAAAATGTTATATGCTGTATAGGAGTTTTATTTACATGAGTTCCTATACAGATATCACATGATGTTTTCGAAGACAATATCAAATTTGCTGCTTTGATCAGCTGATTCGACATTGTAATGCAGTAGTGATAACGGAATTTGTTTTGCCTTTCGCAGTTTTGATAGTAAACCTATCATGACGCTATGCGGTGTGCATTCAGTGCAATTATGCTGTTACTTGGTCACTTACGGTGCCATTGCTGTTTTTACTATCCATCCACCCATTTTCTAAACCGTCCTGTCCTGTCTTTACGGTAGCCAGCATAACTGAAAAAGAAATAATGCTTATTTGTACCTCAAATACAGTTAAGTACTTAGCGTCATTTTGGTTTGGCTCCCATATAAAATTCTGGCACTTGAAATGTTGAGTACTGACAGAGAAAAAAAAAAAAAAAGATTGAGAACACGGGAGAAGAGCGAATCTCAAACATCCATCTTTTCCTTTGATCTTTTTTGCAGTGAGGTAAGCGTCCTTGCACCCACAGTACCCCCCCCCCCAAAGTTTATATACCAACTCCAAGATCACTGTATCTTGGAGAAAAGGGGATAGTCCAGGAAATGGACATCTTGGACCTGGTATATGTAGGTCTGTTTTTTTTTCGGCCATTCAGTCTCCATGTTTTGGGACTTGCTCTAGTGGGTCCTGACATTTCAAATGGTTACTGTTTGGTTTAGTACTTGTGTTTTTTTACATAAATGTAATGCTAGCAGTCATACTATACCAATGGAGCTTTTCATTCAAATAAAAAACAGAATATTATTTTACCAAGTATAAATATTAAGCAGCAATGCAAAGGAAGGTAATTCAAATCATAGACAGTTTATCAGTGTAGACTTAACTCCTTCCAAATTAGCATCACAATTAATGGCTTAGTGTATTGTGTCTCAGCAACACAGTAAAAACTTGTGAATAAGCTTACTGCGTCATGCCAGTTACAATCTACGATTACCAAGTAATGTGAAATGTCATTCTTAAAGTAATGACTTTCTCCAAAGGAGTGAAAACGAAAGAAAATGATGCTTAGGAGTCCGCCTGCATAGAGCTGAGAGCAGTAATTCAAAACGTAGTGCATATAACAAGACAGAAAAGGAAAAAAGAAAGGATGGAAAAATAAACATTGAAATGTGAACAAAAATTTGTAAAGAATTATGGACCAAATTATATGTAAAACATATTCAGAAGTACAGAGAGAAAATATAATAATGATAAAGAAAGCACCATGTGATACTGCTGTATTGTCAACAACAGCCTGCTTGGGGGGTGTAGATTACTTATTGCTTTCCAGTGTAGTCTGCTAGTCAGGTATCTTGGAGTCTTATGATTTTTGTAAAAATCTACACCACTCATTTTTTCAGACCCACAACTTTGAGCATGTGACTCCTCCCCTCATTCACAGACACAATACAAAACATTACATGTGACTCCTCCCCTCATTCACAGACACAATACAAAACATTACATGTGACTCCTCCCCTCATTCACAGACACAATACAAAACATTACATGTGACTCCTCCCCTCATTCACAGACACAATACAAAACATTACATGTGACTCCTCCCTCATTCACAGACACAATACAAAACATTACATGTGACTCCTCCCCTCATTCACAGACACAATACAAAACATTACATGTGACTCCTCCCCTCATTTACAGACACAATACAAAACATTACATGTGACTCCTCCCCTCATTCACAGACACAATACAAAACATTACATGTGAGTGTTTTCTTTACTTTTGCTGAATACACTGAGGGACTCTTAAAAGCCATGCAGTTCTGCAGTTGTATCTTCACATATCTTTATTCTATACTAAATTTCATTGCATGCATTACATACATGCATACATAAGTACATACATAACAAACAGCAAGGTATGTCAAAATGACTGTAGAAAGTACAGTTGTGTAAGTAAAAGTACCATAATAGTAGATGTTTAAATAGATCATTGTTGCAATAGTCTAATGTATGTGACACGTATCCTGTCTAGGATCTAGATAGCAAGAAGGAAACAGAAAAGAAGGGGAAAGGAGTGAGGATGTTAATACTGCAACAACAATCTATTGAAACATTTTCTGTTACAGTAAATTTACTTAAGCAACTTACTGTGGTCACCATTAAGTCGCTGTTACAGTTGTCTTAGCTATATGAAATGACCACTAAAGACTAGATGTCAGAGTCTAGGAGCTCCTGGACAAAAGTTCTATAATGTTTAGTGAAGGTGCATACAGAAAACGATGTTGCCACCTGTAGAATACTTTTAGAGTCCACCCCTTTCCAGAATGCTCTAGAAGTAGCCAGTGCTGTAGTAGAGTGAGCCTTCACCTTCTCAGGTGTGTGGGTTAGGGTTAGGGTTAGCACACGAGTAAGGCAGACAGGGAGACAGTACATATAATCCCATATTTCGGTCTGTCTTTATTAGTTTAGTTATTTAACCAGTAGTGATCAATACAGTATAAATTCAGTAACTATAATGTGCATAAAAGTAGGTTGGTTTAATGTAGATAAGCATACTTCTTTAATCTTACTTTAAATGATCTCTATAAAGTTTTCTCATTCGTATTAAAATGTGGGTGGGTGTGGTCAAGCCAACATTTTTTACGAAGAGCCAAGACAGGTATGAGATTAAGGGTGTGTGATGACAATCTGAGCCAAAAGAGAAGGCAAGCCTAAGCTACATTATCATTCCTCGATTTCTGGTACTGCAGAACTCCTTTGCTTAACCAGAAAGAATACTTTTAATGGTTCGGTTGATCCTGGCCATAAGCTGTATACAAAAATGAGATGGAACTAAGCCAGGTTTAAAGTTTAAGTCTGATTCAGGCCTGTTCTAGTTTGCATGTTCATGTATTAATCTAAACAAGGTAGTGCATGGCAGTTTAGTTTATTAAAGTGCCTTATTTAGCTAATACGCTACGCTTTTACTATTAAATCGGATCTCAATCTGCAGAACTATTTTGACATTTGTTGATATATTTATTTTTAGTTAATCATGTTTAAAAAGTTTTGGTGTCTCAGGCATGCTTTCCAATATTAGAGTTCTTTTTGTCTTTTTTTTTCAGTACCCTATGTTTATTCTGAATTGCTGTTTCATTTTGGGAAGGAATCCAAATCAGCATGCTGTTTAAAAAAGTATCATTAGGTTTGTATAAGGGAGCATTTCTCCTTGGGTCACTTATGTCAAGGTGCCTTTTTGTCTCTGGGTTTACCTGCATAGCAAAAGAATGGACATAAATAAATGCATTTTAAGTCTTTGTATCACCATGGCCTGTTAACCATCAGCCTTTGCTAAAAGAACTGGACCCATCTTTCCCTGATTGGGTGACTGCTGATCATGCAAGACCAACAGCCCAGCAGGTACCACGTTTGTCATTTTGTGATCCTAAAGCTTCCCCCTAGGCAGGTATGTATGAAATTGCCTCATGAAGGCAGGGATCAAGCACATACTATTGCTGCATGGAAATTCCTTCTCGACCCCTAATGCGATCACCCTTGCAAGTCAAGGAGTGCCTTAACTAGCTTTCAGCTGACCCCATTCTGGCTGCCAACTTCCCCCTGCTTTTATGAGGGGGGTGGGTTGTGTGGGGAAAGCTGCCAAGGTAGAAAGTGAAAAGACAGATTTGCTTTGTTCCCAATTTTTTCGGCACTACCCAACAACAGCTTGGCCCACGTTAATCCTGTTGACCTATCCTGCCCCTACCTGTTCCTCCACCTCCCACCTCCCCTTCTGAAACCTGAGCTTGCTGCAACCTGACTAGTCAGTCATTGCTGTCCGACATTAGTACAGCTCTCTCTGACCCTTACTAAAACAAGCAACCGTTATTCATAATTTGTCAAAGCACCTTATCTGTAACAATTGATGCACAGCAGGATGTTAACCTATGACCTATGAACAACACTTATATGACCAGTTCAACACATTGCAAGTCATTTTGCATCACCATCACCGTCATTGTTATATTTAATAAAAACAAAAAGACATCAGCTGGATTAAATGGCAGCAGCCATGTGTTTATTCCTAATTACTGCCAATGACCCTTACTGACTGAAGCCAATTATTTCAAGATGTGTGCAAAGCAGGAATTTCAGAGAGGCCATTTCTTCACTTCATGACAGTGCCCTAAACACTACAGAAAAACAGACAGCACTATCAATATCTGGTCCTTTCACATAATCTTATCCACACTATGACAATTTTTACTCAGTTCCCCTGGTCCACCTTACAGTCTGCCAAGGAACCTTTGCTGGGCTAACTATTCCCCTGGAAACAATCCCTTGGAGCTGTCTGGCCTGTGGAAGGCCCAGCTAAAGAGTACTAAGACCTCCACCCCACTTATCTTGCCCTCCCTTACCTTTCCTTTCTTCAGCCAAAGAAGAGAGGAATATTCCTCCCTTCCACCAAGCTCATCTCCCATCACTCTAAGTGTAGACCCTTCCATGCTAAACCTGCTTATAATTCTGTACAGAAAACTTGCATACCGTCCACTAACAAATGAACTCCACCCCTATCATACCTATCTGGCCATCTGACCCAAATACCAGGGTGAGGAATGTACAGCCCACTAATGTTGGTTAATAACTTATCGGTATTTTTGATTCTCAGCCTCATCCTCTCTACTGCTTCACCGGACCTTGCCCCCCTTCACCTTTGTCTCTGTACCACTTCTGACCAACAGATAATAACCTGTGGCCAGCAGTCATACATACAATTTACCTGCTGCATGATCAAACCATCCAAATCTTTTATTGAAAGCTGTCAAATATCATCACCCCCTAAATGTAACACTATGGCTGTGGAATGTTTTCCCATTCTTGCTGCTTGCTGCAACACTGCCATAAGCTGATGTCATTGCATGCCTAATACCCTGACACAGACTGCCTTGCAAGAATCTTGGTTCCACCTTCCAAAGGAATAGTCCAACCTGTCCTGGACCCAGTGATGCAGCCGGCAAGTAAATGAATGACTCACTCTCCAAATGTACTTCCAATCTGATGATGTGTGGGCTGAAACACTCACACAGACACACACGCACACAAGCACACACACATACACACACAAACACACACACACACACACACACACACACACACACACACACACACACACACACACACACACACACACACACACACACACACACACACACACACACACACACACACACACACACACACACACACAAAGGTACAGTTGCACATACCTCACATAGCTTTTATGAGGATTAGACTTACACTGCCCAGCCTCTTAATGTCATCCTGTGATGCCCCTATTTTGTGTGCATATTATGCTGCCCCTGTCCAAAAAGAATGTAATGTATATCAATCTGTGTAAGCCACACAACTTTACAGCTTCCCATAAGACTGTCTTCACCTGATACTGTGTAAGAGCATTCCTTTGCTGATGACAAAAGAAGAGACCTTCTAACATAGCCCTATAGTTGCAGTATTCCAACAGAACTGTGGCCAGCATTCATCCCAAACTCTTCGAGGTAACAACTCTTACTCACTAACCTATTCCTTTTTGATCCATTCTAGATTTAGCCGCATAAACCCAAATGTCTTTCCCAGATGTATGTACATGTGCCAAAGGTAATACCATCCACTGGCCTTTTTTCTTGCATGGTTGAACAGCCTCTGATCATCTGAATGCCCCCACAAAAGGCAAGCAAAAAGGCAGCCCTAAATAACACTACTTCATATGAAGAAGAGCAAACTGTTAAAATGACAAACCATAGTTTATGGAAAACTGCTGGCCTTGTGAGGTACCTCTTGTCTTGAATCTTAAGTGTTTGCCTCCCCCAGCCCTTAAACATTGACTGGATTTGAAATGAATTAGTTAAATCCTTTAACCTTAGAGCCTGATGAAACCAATTTAAGGCTGATAATGCACTTCTTGCCATCCCTAAACTCCAACCTCTTTCCCTCATTACCAAAATAAAAGCCCTAATTTGATGGGGTGGAATTGGCCATGCCAGTTCCCAGCCCTTGGATAATCTAGTCTTCAAAAATTGCCGTATGCATTTACTATACCCTACCCTTATCCTTCCACTGAGGGCATTACACATTAGCCACCATTCTCATCTGCCCATAAGGCCCACATGTGATTTGGCACACAATCCGGGGTACTTTTTGCATTTGGAGCCAGCAACCAGAACAAGGGCCACTGTAAATGAGAAAGAGAATCTGCCAATGAGTTATCAATGCCTGGTATGTGTTGTGCCTTAACTGGGACATTTAGAGGTAAGCACTTAAAAGTGAAATGTCTCATCATTCTACCTAAGACCCCTTTTCTCCCTATCTGATTATTCACTATATGTACTATTACTGCTGTTATCAGAACAAAGCCAAACCACCCTGTTCTTCATCTGTTCTTCTCACAGTTCAAAGACCATTACCAGTGGAAAAAATTTCATCTCTGAAACTGAAGTACTTAACCTGCCCTTAACTTGACACAGGCATGCCACACTGAACCACTGCCTTTAGAAATAACCCCCACAACCTATTCCCCCTGCAGCATATGTAAGCACTTCAAGTAGAGGTTGAGTGTTCCTCTCCTTCCATATTGCTATTCCATTGCAATGTGCAAGACAATTCAACCATACCCCTAAATCTTTTTCATTCCTTGTGAATCCCTAATCCAGTGGTGCAGCTTTGTGCAACCTGACCCTTTGGCAGCAAGCCTCTTCATAAATGAATGCTCCAACAAGATTACTCTGCATGCAAAGTTTATCAACCCTACTAGCTCTTGCAATTGTTTGAGCACCATTTTATCTGACCTAAGATTTGACATAATGCTGAACATAACTTTTGCACCTTGTCTACAGGAAGTCTACACTGACCATTCAAGCTATCAGTCTCTGTGCCCAAAAATTCTAATCTGTTAGTTGGACCCTCTGCTTTGTCCACTGCTAATGGCAACCCTAGCTCTTTGCATATTTGATTAAAGATGTCTGCAGCTTTCTGGCATTTTTCCATCTCTTTCCATCCCACAAGTAAAAAATCACCCAACTAATAAACAATGTTGTCTTCCACTAACCTGTGCACCACTAAGCAATGTAAAAGTGCACTAAACTTTTCAAACGTAGCACAAGCAAACGAACAACCCATTGGCATGCATTTATCCATGTAATACTGACCTCCAAAAACTAAGTCTAACCACCCCTGGTTTTTAGGAGCAATGGGCAGAAGTCTAAAAGCAGAATCTGTGTCTGTTTTTGCCATAAGGGCCCCTTTCCCCTTTTCTTGCACCTTCCTAACTGCTTCATCAAATGAAGCATAATGCACTGAAGTCCCTTCACCAATAATATAATCATTCACCGATTCCGCTAAAATAATTCCACAGTAGTCAGTAAGGAAACAGTCTCCAACATAGGTTTTTGCTGACTGAGCACTTTCATTGTTTTATTTAACTAGAACTTCATCAGATTTAAAAAAACATGTACAAACTGGAGTTTACAGTGCCGTGGAGGTACACTCACTAAGATCGATTACAACCAATGATATTAACTCAGGATCTTGATAATTTTCATAAAGAAACAGTATATCTAATAATCATTAAAAAGACACAATGTGTATTGAAAATACAAAATGTAACCTGATGGTTTAATTTACATTATCACCCACCTCAGACAGGCTTCAACAACTCCAAATATGAAATATTAGTACTCTGATAATAGATTTAATTTCATCTCACAGTCTTTGTGCCAAAAGAAAACATTTAATCTTTATGGATTCATTGAGACCAGGTGGTATGTCAGCACAAAGAGTTATTTACCAACTAGACTCATGGCATTCCAGTTGGGCATTGTAGTTGCCAACAAAGTAATTCATGCTTACTGAGTCAAGCACAAAAAAATGGAATTTTCTGAACTTTACACATGTAAGTGAATGTTTGGCCAGGGCATTAACTGTATCTTTCTTCTTGATAGCCAAACAATGTTCAAAAATTCTTCTGGACAGCTTTATTACAGTATTCCCTACATTAATCGCAGATTGTCAGGTAAACCAACCCTTGTGAATTACAGTTGTACCTGGCTCCAGCCTAAAGGTGAAAATTTAGTGCCCTCGTGTACATTTGAAGTGTTTGATATAAATCAGCACTGCTTACGCTTGCCGCACTTGCATGTGCCAAGGGAATTCTGTGTGTCAATTGGACCCTTATGCTCAATTTCCATTAAGGATTTCACATTTTGAGTTCTTTTGTAAGTGAACACACCTAAGATCTTGCATAATTCCACATTTCCCAAGATGACTTTCTCCTTGAAATGTCCCTGATAACAAACATATCAGTAAAAATTGAAAGTGGAAAAGCTCTGCTGTACTTCTCTACTGAATTATTAAGGATGCTGACTGGCTCTCCCCTATCCAAATCTGCTGCTGACTGATGTTTCCTCAGAATAGGTCTCGCTTTATTTGAACTTAGTGAGTGTACCTCTATGATGATGTTCAGTTTATGTTATAGTCTTTCTGCAGGAAAAGTGCTTTTAAAAATTCATCTTCCTCATCATGCACAGTTTTGTTACTGGTAGGCCTACTGAGTCGGATGAACTGTCCCTTTACTACCCCTTTCTTCATATGGTATGGGTGTAGACCTCTTTTATGCAAGTATCGATTCACAAAGGTTTCTGTTCTGAAAACTTTACTTGCAAACTCAGTGGCACCTTCTTCTAAGGAAACTGTGATGTCCAAATAGTTGATAATTTTTCCATAACCGCTCAATGTAAATTCTAGAAATGAAGTGCTGGAATAGATGTATCACATAGTCCCACCACAACAGCGAACCAAACACATAAAAACACAAAAACATACTTGGAGGCTCTAAATAAAAATCTACCTAAGCAACAGAGACCTCCAAAGCAGACATCCAAGCAAACACTACCCCAAAACAAAACACGTACAACACATAGCACACAAAGTCAGTGTGCCAAGCAGTCACAGCCCTTAAGGCTGAATAACACACCTGATACCCTTGTAATAGGTGACTCTATTGTCAGACACACTGACGTCCCACTCACCAGGCTGAATAAAGAGAAGGTCACAGTGAGCTGCCTGTCGGGCGCTAGGATCCACCACATAAAGCAAGCACTCAGGTCACTCCAAAGCAAATACAAATATGACTCAGTCATTGTACATGCTGGCGTGAATGACCTGAGACGTACCTCCCTCGACTACATGAAAAGAGACATAGAAGAGCTCTCTGATCATGCAACCCAGGCCGGTATGACCCTGACCTTGAGCAGCATCTTACCCTCACCTCGAATGATGCCACAGTATAAAGACAAAATGTTCTATTTTAACAATTGGCTAAAATGTTGGTGTCATTCAAAGGGGATCCAGTGTCTGTCAGCCTGGGATGACATGCTTGACAAGCCACGTTGCTTCGCTAGAGACGGCTTGCACCTGTCACCCCTGGGCTTTCGGATATTGGCAAAGGCTCTTGCCACCCCCATAGTGCCTTTTTTAGGCAAGGCTCAAAAGTCAAACCCACCTCCATAGACAGCACAAGGAACAAGAAACTAAGGGTAATGCTGCTAAACGCCAGAAGTCTTAACCTCAACATGCACGCACTCATAGCTCTCCTCAGTATGGAGAACATCAATATCAGTGCAGTGACAGTAACCTGGTTCAAGGCTCCAGAGAGCACCCCAGCACTACCAGGTTATGCCTCATATCATGCTTTTCGGCCCCAAAACCCGGACCGAACCACAAAAGGAGGGGGAGTTTCCATATTTATCAAGGATATCCACACCTCCAGGTTAGTGGCAGTGCATGAAGTATCGGAGACCATCCATGTGCAACTGACAGTGGGCAAGAATGCCTTTCAGTTTATAGCATCCTACAGACCACCCTGTCAAAGTCAGGAATCCCACTTGGCTTTTCTGAAAACATCGGAGAACACTAAGATCTCTCCGAACACCATTATATTGGGTGACTTCAACTACCCAAACATAGACTGGGAGCATTACTCAAGCCCCAGCACCTTAGCCCAAAGGTTCCTGGAATTTATAAGCTCAAATGCTATGGAACAGCTAGTCACCACTCCCACAAGAGGGGAAAACATACTAGACCTGATCATTACCAACATGGGGACTCTATGCTCCATACCAGAAGTATATCACTCATTGGTAAGATCAGACCATAAATTAATTTCACTGGATATCCACATCCCGACCCCACCCCCAGCCCAGAAAACCACAGTGAAAAACTTCTCAAAAGCAAACTTCACGCTTCTCAAAACTGAAGTGGAATCCTTCAAGGCCCCAGGGCGAGTGGAAACTACGGCCCGAACTGCAGAATCCTATATAAACGCATTCTACGGACATCTCCAGGAATGCATGGATCATGCTATCCCAAACAAAATGAAAACCCAATCATCCAAAGGCAGGCGTCCAGTCTGGTGGACCCCAGCCATAAATAAACTGTACAACAGAAGGAGGAAGCTACTACATGATAGAGCAAAATCCCTAAAAGGGAAGGCATCTCTGATCAGTACTAGCAAAAAATTACGATCCCTCATAAAATCCTCCAAGGCCAGCTTCGAGAGAAAAATTGCACAGGACACTAAAGACAATCATAAGGCTTTTTTCAGTTATGTTAGGAACCTGGGATGCAACTCCCAGACTTGTTCTGAGTTGATTCTAAGCGACAAAAAATACACTGAACCCACAGACATCACCAATATCCTGGCAGACAGGTTCAGTGCAAACTTCTCCACCCCCTCCCCCCAAAAAGAGCAAGTATCTATCACGGCAGAGTGTAGCCTCCCAAACATCACTGATGCTCAGGTGAAGGCCGCCCTCTCCAAAGCAAAAAACACTGCTTCCATGGGACCAGATGGCATCCCGGGTTGCGTCCTACATCCCTCAAGTAAAACTGCTGAACAATCTCAGCCTCGCTACAGGATATGTGCCCAAAGAATGGCATACAGCAACAGTGGTCCCACTCCACAAAGGTGGCGCCTCTGCGGACCCTGGAAACTATCGCCCCATAAGCCTGACTAGCCTAGTATGCAAGGCTATGGAGAGGATCATCATGGAACTCATAAACAAAGACATTGGGGACCTACAGACACTAGATCCTACCCTATTTGGCTTCGTCAAGGGCAGATCCTGCCTTTTGAACCTGGTCGACTTCTTCGAAACAGTCACCAAGGCCATAGATGAAGGGAAGGTAGTCCACACAGCCTATCTGGACCTCGCAAAGGCATTTGACACAATACCCCACTCGGGCATCATAGATAAGCTATCCAGCCTAAATATAAACCCCTATGTCACAAGATGGGTCGCAAACTTTCTCAAAGACAGAACCCACAGAGTCAGAGTTGCTGGAGCCATGTCAGACTCGAAACCGGTCACAAGTGGCGTCCCACAAGGTTCTGTCCTGGGACCACTCTTGTTCGGTATTTACTTTTCTGAGGTACAGGCCAACGTGGGAGGACTATAGCTTACCAAGTTCGCAGATGACTGCAAACTGGGCGCCATAATCGACTCTCCAGCTGACACAAACATCCTTCAAAAAGGTCTCAGAGACGGATAACTGGTGCCAGAGCCATGGTCTAAAGCTAAATGCCAAAAAGTGTATAGTCATACCCTTTGGCAAAAACAATGTGCCCACAAATTACCACATAGGTGGTAACCCATTAAGTACAGAGAAAGTAATTAGGGATCTGGGGACCCAAGTTGATAGCAATCTCTCCTTTGACAACCACATTGCCAAAGTGGTTAGAAAGACCTTCTACATAGCCCACCTCATCATGAAAGGATTCACATCTAGATCAAGAGAGGTAATCGTGCCCCTTTATTCATGCCTCATCAGGCCCATCATGGAATACAATGCCCCCTTTGGGATGTACCTTACTCGACACCTGCAGCAATTAGAAAGACCCCAAAAGTACCTCACCAGGAGGATCAAGGGACTCAAACAGATGCCATATGCTGCTCGGTTAAAAAAACTCCAGCTCTACTCAGTTGCATACCGCCTACTTCAAGGTGATCTATGCCTGACATATAAAGCTATGTCCAACCCAGAATTAATGGACATGCTCCACCTCAGTAAATCTAAGTCCCTTAGAGCCATACGCTCGAGGGACTTGAACCTCAGCACAGAAATAAATAGAACATGCTGGAGGGACAGATTCATAACCCAGAGGCTCCCTTCGCTCTGGAATAGAATTCCAATTCATGTTAGGCAGAGCACCTCACTGACTCTCTTCAAGAAGAATCTTGATGAGTGGATGGGGGATCGTAGGTTTGTCCCGGGGATTACTTCCGTGTCACTATTAGACAGAGGCACAGTAAACTAAACTTTAAAAAGGGCACAGTATACTCAAATCAAGGGGTGGCGTAAGCCAAACACAATCGGGCTAGACTTATAAATGCCCCAGGGCAGATAGCCTAGTATGAACCTATGAACCTATGAACCTATAAAGTCCTATAGCTGATGCAATTCCCCTTCAGTTCCTCTCCAAACCAAAATGAGGTTGTCAATAATTCTCCTGTAGAAAGCCACCTTCTCAAAAAGAGTGTGGGATTTTAAATGCACCTGCTCCCAGTAGGCCATGACCAAATTTGCAAATACCAGGGCCACTCTGGAACCCATGGTCACCCCAGAAATTTGTCTGTAGCATTTGCCTTGAAATGATAAAAAGTTATATTCTAGGACAACCTCTAATAAGATGCACACTGTGTTATTCATGTTTCAAATTATGAAAATTTACTGAGGTACCATCTTACAAATTTGATTCCTGTTTCCTGCTGGATAAAAGTGTACAAAGACACTACATCAAAGGACACAAAACCATAGCTGTCAACAAAACTGGTGATTTGACTTAATAATTCCAGTAAGTGCCATGGCTTTTTAAGATAAAATGCTGATTTCTGAACCACTGGATTGAGTAGATAATCTAAAAAAAAATTTGTAATGGCTTCTGTTTTGTAGTAGTCAGTGGCAACTACTGGTCTGAAGGGTGAATGAACCCTGTCTTTGTGGATCTTCAGAATTCCAAAGATCCTAGCCACTTTTGGCTGATCAATTCTCAAAAATGTATAAATGTCATGGTTGCAGTTCCCTTAACACAGCAAATCAAACAAGATCATATCAACGTGCACAAAGCTCCACCATGATTTTCTTGTAGTTTCTTTCATCAGCCAGAAAGACTATTAATACCCAGATTGTAATCCTTGTAGTTTATTAACATAATCATACCCCTTTATCAGCTACCATCACATGTATTTCTTCGTTGGAGGAAAGTTCCCTTAAAACTTGTCTTTCATCAAAAGTCAGGTGATGCACTTTTGTTTTTTTTTACCCAACTTTCTTCTTAGGTCCTCCTCACATATATCATGGAAGACCTGTATGGTGTTGTGAAGAGAGGGATTATGTGTGCTTCTTGTTTCTGGCCGAATTGGAGGATGTTGTACAATACAAACTGTTTTCTCACGTACAATTTGAGATCAATCTAGACCTTAGTGAAGTTGGCTGGCTGGGGTGGAATTAAAGAAAAACTCTTTTATAATAGTGACACGTGATGTTAGTTCAAATATATGTTACTGAGATTTAACATTTCTGTGTGTCCAGTTATCTTTTTTCTGTTTCTCCCATTCCTTCTCTTCTAGTTTATACCCTTGTTCTGTCACTGTGGTGTCCTTGTATTGTTTGCGGAGTTTAGGAAAAAAAAGGAGTTGGTGAAAGAACAGATGGTTGCTAAGTATTGCCTGAATCTATGGGAAACCAATTTTGTGGCTTAGACTGTTCCCCATCCCCCTCATTGGCAATTGCTTCCATCTCTACTGTTTGACCTGTGTCAACTCCTTGATGTGTATTAGTGTTTCCATTCAAACTATAAGCCATCCCTAAGAGATATGCTGCTTTGTCTCTCCTGATTTTTCCTTGTTTTCTGTTTACGATGGTGGCTACCAATCTGTTGACTTTGGCTGCTCTGTTGTCATACAAACTGCCTGATAATGAAATGCCACTGTTTCTACTGACAGCTTCATCCATTTTGCAAATGGTCTCTTCTAGTTGGCGGACCTTAGATTTGTAGTCCTCAGCCAGCAATTTCATCAATGAAATGCCAATGCCATTGTAAAGTTTCACCAAATCATTGTGTAATTGATCTCCTAGCTTTACACCATTAGAAAATGTAAATATTCTTAAACCTTCCAGAACTAGCTCAGCTCTTATGCACTCTTCCAAATACAGAACCTCACACTGCTATAGTTTGTACTTTAAAATCAAATTCTCCAGTTGCAGTGTTCATAATCATTAATATCTGAACCTCTGATAAATACATTTGAATTACACCTGCTTCCAACAGTAGTATCACTGAATGGATTTTCAATACTTCTGAATAAATTGGCAAGTAAACTGTTTGTACTTTGTGTTTGTATTGCTGATGTTCCGTTACCGATGACGGGATTTACCACAGAGTTACTAGCACCAGCTCCTTTTCAATTCAAAGTTGAAAACTGTGTTGTCTGATATACCAGATAGACCACTGTCATGGTTCCTAGACTTAAAGCCCTCCAAAAGACCGCAGACATCTGAAACTGCTGCTGTAAGTCTTTGTGTGAGCAAAACAAGTTATTCAGGCACTTGAGTGGAAAGGTCTAAATTTCCATCTTGAGGAGGCAGGCTTCCAAACCTACTGGCTTACCGCAAAAGAAAACTTCAAAACTAACCAAAGCGGTGCAGAATTTAAAAACAAAAAGAAACTGCTAAACTAATTCCACAATATCCAGTAAGGAAACAGTTTCCAACACAGGTTTTTACTGACTGAGCACTTTCGTTCATTCAGAGATTCCTCCTCAGGGTATGACAAGTGATGGATGAGATGGAATTCACCTGGTTTCTTTTTTGGGACTACCCCATAGGTGAATTCTTAAATGCTTATCTGGGTGAGGGGATGGGCCTGCAAATCTGCCCACTTCTAATCCCTTATTTAACTTAGCTTTAACTGTATCTGGATGTTCTTTTGCAGATTTCAAGTTCTTAATAATACCACTTTTTTTCTTACCTTTCTCTGGTATCCTAAACTCACATGTAAACCCCTCCTCTAACAATGCCTTTGCCTGTCTATCTGGATAAGCCTTGAATAACTCACTTAAAACAGTGGCATATAAAAGTTTTTGTTTTGGAGGCCTGATAGATGAAAACATTCCATGGATGGGTTGTTTGTCTTTCCGCATACCGTGTATTGATATGGAAATTTGCATTGTAACTGATTCCAGCAGTGGCCAAACTTGTATTCAAAACACCTCCCCACTCTCCCCTCTGCTTTAACAAACTGACCTTCCATTGACCCTGTATACCTGACTCCCAGTATGTAGTAAAACTATTCCCATTTTGGTTAATCGTAAACCCACATTCTGCTTTTACTGCATGCCCACTAGTATCCAACCAGCATAATAAACTCAAATCCATCCATGATCATGGCCTGTCTTAGTACACTTTTCTCATCCTCCTGTAATCCTCATCATATCGTAGCCACTTTTGTTCCCCTTGAGCAAAACCCGTAGTGTTCACTGTATTGAAATGTGCCCACATGCCTTTCACTTTGTTAGGGCACCTTTCCCCAGAAATCACCCTTTGTAGCATTTACTACTTCAAAACAAGTGGTTTAGACTTTGATTTCCATTTTCTAGTAATTGCTTTTTGACAGCTAACAGAATTAAACTTAATAAGGCCCTACTATGTCTAGGCAATTCAGATCCTACGGCTCAGCTGAAAAGGATAATTTCCTTAGTTACAGCCATATGCTCCCCCCAACATTTCTGCCGGAGTGCTCTGTAGGGAATTTTTTAAATCTACTGTGTTGTTACACTCCTAAAACACATGCTTCCACTTACTATTGTCTTTCCCATAACACCTCCAGCATTTGCTGTCTTCCTGAGGAAAAATTCACTGATGTTTACTTAGGATATAGAAATACCTATGCAAATTCTTCCAAGTAAAAATCCTAAATATTCTGGAATTTGTTGCATACTTGGGAGCTATAGATCTGTCCTCTCATTGTTCTCTTGTAAATTGCCTTCCGGTCTCTCTTCCCAATCTTTAATAACCACCTCTGATTGATTCTTACAGTTATGCAATATTTTATATGCCCTACTAATTATCCCTTTTGATATTTTGAGGAAAACTTACTAAACTAAGAGGAAGCTCTAGATGTAGGATCATCATTTGCCATACTGATTTAATGAGCTCCTGTCTAATTCATCTCAAATTGCTAAGACCCAAATTATAAAGCAGCAGAAGTCCTGAGTCAAACAACAAGAGTGATAAACTGCCTTTCAATGAAAGAACTCAAGAAATAAATTCCAAACAAAAGTAGCAAAAATAACAACGGTGTGCATTCTACTTTAGGGTAGAGACATTATAAAAATCAGCACATACATATTATTGCTGGTGATAAAGTCTGTTTAGCCTGCAAATGGTATATAGCTAGCAGATGGTACTTTCCCTGCTTAACCTTTCTGTCTGTCATTTATCCATCTGTACCATGCCGTCTTGAAGATGTTAGTCAAGTCAGTTTATCATGCATTCAGGTAGTCCTTTATATCCATCTAGTTACTCATCTATAAAGTAGCACATTTATTGCCACATCAAGGATAATCTGACATTCTGGCACTCCTCTCCTAAAGTGCAACCCCATCCTTATCATCTGTCAAACTATTATAAATGCAGATCATATTTCCCAGTCCCTACTTATGAAATTTCAGTGACCTGGGTGGCTAACCTTTTATTTGTGTATTTGTATTTCTTGGTGAAATGCAAACATTGAAGCTGTTAATGTAAGGAACTATGTTTTCCATTTAAATGGTGGTGGATGACTGGAATATGTGTTCTGTAGAGGTAGTAGCGATGGTGGATGACAGGAACACATGTTCTTTAGAGGTAGTAGGACCTGTAGATGACAGGAGTATGTGTTCTGTAGAGGGAGTAGCTCCTGCAGATGACAGGAGCATGTATTCTGTAGAGGTAGTAACTCTGGTGGGTGACTTTAACTCGTGTTCTCTAGCGGTAGTAGCACCTGTGGATGACTGGAACACATGCTCTGTAGAGGTAGTAGCACCTGTGGATGACTGGAACACATGCTCTGTAGAGGTAGCAGTACCTCTGGATGACTGGAACACATGCTCTGTAGAGGTATTAATGCCAGTCATGACTGGAAGATGTGTTCTGTAGAAGTTGTTGTCTTTCAGCTTTTCCTGGTTAGGGGTCACCACAGCAGAACTCCGGTCCGCTAATGATTGGCAGTAGATTTTCATGGTGCCGAGTTGCCAGCTCGATGCCCAACCTTCAATGAAGGCACGCCCATTCACGCATGTCTTTCAGAACGCCATTCGACCCGCGGGGAGGACATGCAGACTCCACACAGAAGGCAATCCCCGCACACTAGCTGAGAATTGAACGGGAGAACCTCTTGCTGTGAGGCAACAACGCTACCAAAATCAAAACAATTTTGTAATTTGTGAGAATGTGGGATAAATATTTAGCTGTTTGTAGAAGAGAGAAAAATAAGATACCTCTTTAGCAAGAATTTGTTTTAATTATTTAATTCCTTGCTGACAGAGAAAGTGAGCAAATCAAAATAGATGCTTAAAGCTATACCCCCAAGGGTTTCAAAAAGACAAAAAAAAAAAAAAAAAAACCTTGTGGAAACAATTAGTCTTCTTCCAGCTTTTCCCAGTTAGGGGTTGCCACAGTGGATCACCTGTCTGCTCATGATTGGCAGTGGAGTTTTACAGTGTTGAGTTGCCAGCCCAGCACCCAACCTTCCACAGAAGGCACACACATGCATGCACCCACGCCTAGGGCCAATTTAGAGTGTCCAATCCACCTACAGAATGTCTTTGGGAGGAAGGAAACCAGAGCACCCAGAGGAAACCCATGCAACCACAGGGAGGACATGCAGACTCCACACAGATGACACCCCAGCTGAGGATCGAACCAGAGAACCTCTTGCTGTGAGGTGGCAATGCTAACCACTGCACCACCACGACCGCCCCCTTGTGGAAACAATTAGTAAGCAAGCAAATAGAGGAATGGTAAAATTTAATAACCAAAATAGTACCTGCCACCTGTGGAAATATTAGCTATTTGGAATTATATAATCAGATTTACAGTAAGGACAGCAAACAGATGGAACAGAAATTCAGTAAGTAATATTTCTGTGGTTCCCTGTCAGAAGTACAGTACCTGGTAGTGCATCTCCCCAGCACTTTCAGAAAACGTGATTCAAACAAAAAGTCAATTCTGAAATTCACTGCTACAATTCTTGAGTGTTTTTTGCAGGTGAGCTTTGCCCCTCTGCACTGCCTAAGTCCCCCCCAAACGTATGTTCAGTAAATCTAATATTGCCCTATTTTAGATTAAAACAAACTGTCTAAGATACGCTCAGCATCAGTCAGGCTTCCTATGTATTCATCCACATTTGCCCTTGGCATTTCTGGAGTAATGTGAACTGCAGTTATGGTGTATGGAATTCAACAAACACCCATATCTTGTATTGTACTTTACAAGATAATTAGTCATATGAAATAAACAATAAATCAATAAAGCTAAAAGTCATAAGAATTTAATTTACCAGTTGAACTAAACAGAAACATCAGTATGATTTTCACATGACTTGGCTAGGCTATAGTTTGAGGTAGGGAGAGACAGGGGTGGTAGGTTTGGTTGCTGAGGATGTTGAGATGGAAGACAACCAAAGGTAAAGAACACAAAGTCAGCTCAGAGCATTCTTAAAGAACTAAGAAGCTGACCCTGATGTGGAAGTTTTATTACACACTGTACTGTTAGCAACTGGGCTTCATCACTGGTTCCTGCATAGTAATAGTAGTTCATGGGGGCTGAGAAGATCGAGCAGTCAGTTCTGGATTCAACACCCATAAGGAGGGAGCACTGTGAGCCAGTTTCCTAATAAAGGCTGGAAAGTGCTGTGATATTATGTATGTGTGTACTTAGTCTACGTGGGCAAAATTTCAGGCATTAGAAGTGCAAACTCTTTGTTCTGTTGGTGGGTTTGGCATACTGGTTAAGGCTTTTGTCTTATAGACACAAGGTACAAGGTTTGATTTTGACCTTGGGTTATTGGCTAGTCTTAAAATATACCTTCAGGGCAGTTGGCCAAATATTCACCTATGACTATATAAAATATGAATCTGTTATTCCTTATGTCATCATTTCATTATGATTAATGGAGGGGGGGGGGTGGGAATGGTAAGCAGCATAAAATTCCTGGGAGTCCACATTGCGGAGGACTTATCCTGGTCACTAAACACCAGTCACATAGTCAAGAAAGCCCACCAATGCCTGCATTTTCTGTGGCAGTTAAGGAAAGCTAATCTACCACCCTCCATCCTTATCACCTTCTACAGGGGTGCCACAGAAAGCATCCTAACGAGCAACTTCAATGTGTGTTTTGGGGGCTGTTCAGCTGCAGAACAAAAAGCCCTACAGAGGGTGGTAATGGTCGCTGAGAGAATTACAGGCTCCAACTTCCCTGCAATACAAGGTCTACATATGACAAGTTGTTACAACCGGGCCATAAAAATAGCCAGTGATCCTACACACCCTGCCTATGGTTTGTTTACAAGCTTGTCATCTGGCAGATGATACTGCAGAATGTGCTGTAAAACAGCCAGGTTCAGGGACAGTTTCTTCCCACAGGCGATTAGATTCTTGAACTCTGGAAGCTATCTCAGGAATGTTTATCATTGACAGGGTCTTGTGTCGGTCAAACTATTATGGTGCAATAGAAGTTATGAGATGCTTACTCATAGTTAATCTGTTTACAATGTCAAGCACTATGTCACACAAAAAAGACTTTAATCCACTGGTTTAGCGTTTTCAGCCCAATAGTTAGGCCTTCATCAGAACAAACTGTTTAAAAACTGTCCCATTTTTATAGCATAGGCAGTACACATCAAACCAATTGGATCTCAGTTTTCTTAAAACTTAATATAAAAATTATATATGTGTATAAAATACATCCTAAATAATGCATACATTAAGTTCAAATGGCAGGTTCTTTTGGATGCATGTAGGGCACCAGGGCTTAACAATGGTGTCAACTATAAAGCTGTGTTGAAAAGAAATTTAAATAGTTTATATGCTTGTAAAAATGTATGCATTATTTAGGATGTATTTTATGCATATGTAACATTTTTATATTCAGTTTTAAGAAAACTGAGATCTGATTGGTTTGATGTGTACTGATTATGCTATAAAAAATGGGACAGTATTTAAACAGTTTGTTCTGATGAAGGCCTAACTATTGGGCTGAAAGCGCTAAACCAGTGGATAAAATTATTTTTTGTGTGAGTTAGTGCTTCACCATTAGTTGTGGTTTTCCTTTTAATTTTACAAAAGTTACACAAGGTGTGAAACAAGTCTGCAATTTTTTCTTGAATTGTTTACGTCAATCAAGTGCAATATTTACCTGCTAGCTATTCTAACATATCAGAAAATAAGTAATAAATAAATGTGCAATAATCACTCAGCTGCTAAAAACTGTAGACATAGTCATTTATAGTAGCATGCAGTAATATAACAGTCTAACTTAAAGTTAATGTTATGTATGTTGCATGTGTTATATGTAATTTGTATGTGTGTAATTGTCGTCTCAATATTGAGCCTGATGAACACAATTTCCCTTAGGTTACCCTTGTGGGGTCTAAATGATAATAAAGTTCATTTTGACTTTGAATTGACATATCAGGAATGTGGCTGACAGAGATAGGCAGAAGTCTGATCCCCTCTCAACTGATGCACAACCAAGAATGGTAGCCTTTACTCTTATTGTTAGTTAGCATCACTACTTTTACTGTCCAAAAAGTAAAAAAAATGGGATGGAACTTGGGTTCAGCATTCAAAGGAGTGGAAGGAGTAGAAGCTTTCCTTGATAGGAGCTTAACATCTGAAACAGTCAGAGTGAAAGAGACTAGAAAAATGTGGATTCAGAGATATAGCTTGCCTTAAGCATAGGCCAACTAGGCAGCTGCCTAGGGCACCACTCCAGCAGGGTGCTTTTCCAGTAATCTGGATGGTGTAGATAGACCAGGATGGGGGCACAAGGTGGTGTTGGGAGGGCGCTGTGAAAACCTTTTGCCTAGGGCACCAGTTGACCAAAGGCCGATCCTGAAAGGTAGCAGTTGTATAATGTTAGGTATGTGACAAAGGAGAGCAGGAAGAATTGGTCAATAAGAGAATAACACCAGGTAATTACTGACATCAATGAGAGAAACCTCTACATATGTAGTTGACAGATTAGTTTACATTTGAAAGAGGTATTTTTATTGATTTATCTCATGGAGGGAGGTAATTCATTCCAGGTGATGTGTGCCAGTATAAGCCTTTCCCAAATGTGGTTAGTCTGAATGTGAAAAGTGAGTGCATTTAAGGCAATACTTAAAAGATTTCTGAGTGGTGTACAGTTAAGATGAGGTGTGGACGAGGGCTGGGCAGAGGTTGATGTGAAGTAATTTGAAAATGTTATTCACGAAAATAGTGCAGTATGGCATTTATTGAAATCTGATTAGCTTTCCAAAGAAATAGGCAGTGACATTCATACCATATATATATGTATATATATATATATATATATAGAGAGAGAGAGAGAGATAAAATGACAGATGCTGTCTACATGTATTTACAGCAAATGCACTGGTTATGACCGAAAGGCAGGAATCAACGTAAGGGGAAGTACTCCATGTCTGAAGACTACACTAGCCTCGGGGGTTGTTACAAGATAGAAACAAAGCTAGAGTGGACAGTGGCACTAAGATTAGTGGAAAGAGGATGAGAAATAACTACATTACTAAATAGTAAAACACCATTAAAGATTAATTTGGAAATGTCAGTATGTCTGATATGCCTATTTTGGGAAGTGAAGAGTTTAACAATAGTAACTGAAATCTTGTCTTTAGTACAGCATTACTAGTGATGAGGGATTTGTTGATAAACTGTGCATTTGTTAAGCCAGGTCCACTGTCAGAAGATTCATGGTATTGACAATGATGAATAAAACCAGGGTTTGACTAACAGACATGGTACCTTGTAGCCAAGCAGATTGTCAGGAAATGTAAAGCAAAATGGCTGGTGAACTACAAAATAAAATGATTTAAAATAAGCAGCTGCCCTATTTCAGGGGAGGAAATGCAAGTTTTTCAGTTCAGAACTGCCCTTGGTGGATGGCAGAAGGCTAACCCCAGGCACACATGTTACATGAGCCTTCTTTAAGATAGCCCATTGTAAGATGGCATTAAATGTCACATTGTAAGACAACATTGAGGATGTGGAGTGACAACCCCAGGGTACAGAGGTATAAAGCCCTAACTGTGCCCCATATGACCTGCATTCAATGAGTGGTGCAGGCACTGGGGGTGCCGATGTAAGTTCACCCATCCTGGGGAGATGGAGGCAGCCTACACTTGCTGCAGTGTGAGCCTGGTAAGTTCCATATTGCATAAGTGGTAAGCCACTTAATCAGGAGGCTGTGCATGGACGGAAAAGCGCATGCGCCTCTAGAGGGCAACAATCATTGAGCTGGCAAGGCTGCCACAAGACAGCAAGAGTTAAGGTACACAAACTGCCAGCAGTATGATACTGCCCCAGCATCCTTGATTGTCTCACTAGCCCTGAATGTTTAGCCTGGGAGGGGCTAAGGCAGATATGGTAGAACTGGTGAATGAGGAGAGGAGCTGTTGGCAACTGTGGAAAAAAAAATCACTAAGGATGTTGAAGTGTTAGTGTATACAGCATATCTATGCACTGTGCATTTCACATGCAGGAGCAGCCTGAAAAGTAGGAACGTGGATGAAACATCTTCACCAGTTAAGAACGATGATCTTCCAGTGGTTTACTGTTGTCGTCTGCCACTAATCCACCCTAGTAAAGAAGGGACTCACCCCACCAAGGCTGATTCAGAGTACTGCTCTTGATTGAATGGAGGAAGAAAACGTAACACATCACAGATACCTGCTGGTTATACTAATGGAGGAAGACTACAGTGGTTGGTTACATGTATTTATTCCAGAGAGGTATGGATGCTAACAGCTGACTTATCATATCTACAGAGCAGAGCTACTGGCACACAGGACAGCATTAGGTTCAGGAATATAATAGGTGAGAGAGCTTAGAACTTGTAAGAAAAAATGCGGCCTAGAAAGTACTGTTCAGAAATATCATAAAGAACAGAAGTTGGGGGTGGGGGGAATTGTGACACAAACCCTGAATTTTAAATGTGACTTTGTTACTTCAGTGGTAAATTAAGCGTAAGATGTGTTATGCAGACTGACTAAAGGCTCTGTCCTTTTACTCCATGTCATATTGAGTGGTGATTTATGCCTGACCTACAAGGCATTCTCTGATCCAGCCCTGAAGAAAATGTTACATATTCGCAAGAAAAATTACATGAGGGTTATGCGTTCCATTGACCTGAACCTTATTTGTGACTCTAATAGAACTTGCTGGAGAGACAGATTTGTATCCCAATGTCTACCTTGTCTATGAAATAAACTTTCCATCTTCATAAAACAGAGCTCATCCCTCACTCTTTTCAAAATGAATTTTGATAAATGGATAGGGAACTGTAATTTCACTTGTGGGGTACTGCCCATGTCCCTTATGGATAGAGGCAATCTGTGAAATGACTCAGAGTTTGAACACTCAAAGACCCACTACCATGCTACTACCCCACCCCATGTCTGGGGATTTAAGATATAATGTTGTCATATCCTGGGTATTGAACGAAAAATATGAAAGGCAGCTCCCAACAGAACGAACACCTCGCAAGTTGTAATAAAAATTGAAAAACAAATAATAAATAAAAAACCTGAGAGGTGACCACGGAAACAAGTTAGTGCCAGGTTATTAAGGCATTGTTGAAAGTAGTATAATCCAACAGAGAGTGTTAAATAAAATGCCAACGATTATCTTAAAACGGAATATTTTATTGCAGCATTCTATGGGTAAGCGCTTTCACTAAGGCTTTGTCAGACCGTTAAAATTCAAACAGCAATCAATTAAGAGATTATATATACAAGTTAATCACATGCAGTATCAGCTGGTATAAACATTTAAACATTTAAAGTAACATCCTGACATTCGTTTTAAAAACTCCACTGTTTGCAAAACATTTCTTCTATCTTGATATAATAGAAATTAATTGCAACATATAACTCAAAATTCCCCTAATTCTAATAAAATATAAAGTTGTTATAAATATTCAAATTTGTATCTGCAAAATAAATTGCTGAACTTGCAAATGAGTTCCGTATCTACAAATTGTAGTTACTGCTGCCAAAATGCATTTATAAAAATAGACTGTCAATAGCCCCTCACTGCATTCTATAGAAATTTCATCGAGTACATCGATCATAACATAAGAATATTGCAGGCTAACTAAAACATTTATAATAAAGCAATTTTTTAAAGAGAGTTTTCCATTATAATCCATCTTCTTAAAAAACAAATATTTAAACTTAAAAATGTGGGGTCAATCTACATTTCAACAAGTCAGAAATGCCACGACCTGCTAAGAAGGTAGTTTGTGAGTTAAACTACCGAGCATTATATAATAAAATATACAGTGCTGTACTTAAATCAATAGAAAAAGCTAAATAGGGCACTATGCCCGGTGGTACTGGGTGAATAACATACACCACTAACGGAATAGAATACTGTATTATTAATCAAGCTTACTCACTTAATTATCATGACTGCGAGGAATAGGCAGCAGAAAAGATGCACACGCTTGAGTAGACTACAATCATTCTTATCAACTTACTGCTATATGAACAGTAAGTGAATGTAGCGCTATGTTATAAATCGCGCTTACTCACCTACTTATCGCTACTACAAAGTTATTATAAATATTCCAATTTGTATGTGCATGATGAATTGCTGAACTTACAAATGGGTTCCGTGTAGTCACTGCTGCCAGAATGTATTTATAAAAATGGACTGTCAGTAACCCTTCGCTACATTCTATAAAAATTTCGAGTACATCGATCAGAACATAAGAATATTGCAGGCTAACTAAAACATTTGTGATGAAACAATTATTTAGGGAAAGTTTTCCATTATAATCCACCTTCTTAAAAACTAAATGTTTAGACTTAAAGACAGGGGTCGATCTACATTTCAACGAGTCACAAATGCCACGACCTGTTGTAAAGTAGTTTGTGGGTTAAACTACCAAGCGTTATATAATAGAATATATAGTGCTGTATTTAAATCAGTAGAAACAGCTAAATAGAGCACTATGCCCGATGGTACTGGGCGAATAGCATACACCACTAACGGAATAAATTACTGTATTATTAATCACACTTGCTCACTTAATCATCATAACTACAAGGAATAGGCAGCAGAAAAGATGCACACACTTGAATAGACTACAATCATTCTTGTCAACTTACTGCTATAAAAACATTAAGTGAATGTAGCGCTATGTTATAAATCACACTTACTGACCTACTTATCGCTACTACAAAAGTGAGCAGCATGAAGAGTATAAACCCTTGAATGAAATGCATTAATTCTAGTCAGTACACAATTATGGGAACTTCGAGTAAAATTTCCTGAACATATAACTGATGTTGAGGTCAAGGAAAAGACATAATTGTGTGCTTAAATCATTTCAACAATATACTTTCAACTATAAATATACAACGTTGGATACACATTCTTGAAACAGTGGGCAGAGTGACATAAACTATTGTGTCTTCAAATAATAAATGATCAGATTATGTTATTAATTTGGTTTTACCTGTTTGTCTGAATTAAATGATATCTAATATATCATTATATCATAAAAATAACTCTCATAAATAAAATTATAAAATAAATCCTATGAAGCTCATATTATGCCTATACACTAATCAAAATTAAATAGACATTTTGTGAACTATATTCAAAGACACATATGCAATTACTTAGTCTTGATATGTCTAGCTTTTAATATAGGTTTTATAGAGGCTCGTTCATTCAAGCCTCTGCCTTTATCTGCCCTTAATCTCATAATCCAATTAATCTCTTTTGTCTCTGTATTGTTCCGTATATTACCTTCTCTAATGGAAGGTTGAATAGCATCAACAGCCATACATCTAAAAATTCAATTTTAGTTTTAGAATGATGAGAAGTGAATTTTAAGTAGGTAGTCATATTGTTAATATGAACAAGATAATCTCCCAGTTCCTCCATGCTACTATCCCAAATAAGGAAGATGTCGTCCACAAAACGATGATAAAAAAGAACTTTGTCTCTATGCAGATGATGGATAAATAGCTATTCATCCTCCCATGCTCCCAATCAAACATTGAAGAGAATGTGGAATCAGACGAGGATCGCCTGATTTGGAACATTTCTCATAGCATTTTGGACACTGATGAAGCTAATGTGCTTAATAAACGACTTAGTTTTATTCCAACTGCACATAGCCAACTTACTGATGTATTAATTGATATAAAAATCTTCATTAGAAATGTTATGCTTCGTTATCAATTTGGTGACAGCAATAACATTCAAACCTCTAAGGTATTTAAGAGACCTAGTGAGTATATTCCTCAGAATCATCCTTTATTAGAAGCCTTTTATAATTTAGTAGAGGAAGATGTATACAAGGCATTTGATGATAGGTATGTTAACCATCAAAATAAGAAAGGAAATAAAAATAAAAATAATTTGAATTGGAATGAAAGGAGAGCCTTATTTAGGTTACAGCATGATGAGACTTTAATATTCAGGCCAGCTGATAAGGGAGGGCCATTAGTAGTGATGGATAGAGACAAATATGACCATGCTATGAATGATATGCTTAATGAGAGAAGGTTTTATGACCTTATTTCAAAAAAAAGAGTAGATGAGATTAAACATGAAATAAATAACACAATAAAAGAACTGGTTATTTATAGTAACATCGGTAATGAACTGGCAAGTTTTTTACAAGTAGATTTTCCAACCATCCCCATATACAGGGTATACCTAAAATTCATAAAGATGGAGTTAACCCCACTATGAGACTGATAGTCTCAGGTAGAGGATGGTGTACTGAATCCTTCTCTATATACGTTGAAAAACATCTGAGACCAGTGATAGACAAGAACCAGTTTATTTTAAAGGACACTAAACAATTTTTGCTAGATCTATATAAATTTAGCACAGAAACTCAGTTAAGTCAAAATATGATATTTGTTAATTTAGATATTCAATCCCTATTTACCATCATACCTAATGATATAGGGATACTAACAACAAAAAATTACTTGACTAAATATAGTGAATATACAGATAAACATATAGATCTTATCTGTCTATTCTTGGAAATTATTCTGGAAAATAATATATTTACATTTGAGTCCAAAATATACATTCAACGTGATGGCGTGGCTATGGGCACACCTTGTGCCAATAGCTACGCCAACATGTTTTTAGCTGCATGGGAGGATGAACAGCTATTTATCCATCATCTGCATAGAGACAAAGTTCTTTTTTATCATTGTTTTGTTGACAACGTCTTCCTTATTTGGGATGGTAGCATGGAGGAACTGGGAGATTATCTTGTTCATTTTAACACTATGACTACCTACTTAAAATTCACTTCTCATCATTCTAAAACTAAAATTTAATTTTTAGATGTTTTTGTGGAAAGAGTTATGGGTACATATATCAATATAGGAAACAATGCTACAGGAATTCATTCCTTCACCGACATAGTATGCATCCGAACTATGTCTTTAAAAACATTATTACATTTAATTACATTAAACATTATTAAAGGTCAAAGCATGCGTATTTCTTGCCTTAAAGGAAAACAATGGGATATCAAATCAAATATCTCTACCTGATGTCTCCCTAAAATCCTGTTATGTGATACAGCCTCAAAAAGCAGCTTTAAAAAAAATTCACTATTCTCTTTTACTGCTTAGGCTTCATACTTTTCCATACTGTTTGACTTTCAGTTTTAAAACCAAGATGAAAACTGTCTAGTCGTCTCTTAAATAATGATGTCACATCTGCCATAGCTCTTGCTGAAGATCCTGGGAGGTTTCCTCCCCCAAAGTGACGTAAACACTGCCTTATTTGCATGCTGTACAGAATCCCTGTGATCCTCCCACATTGTGATGTCAACACTGCCTTTCCCAGCACACTGTTAACCTAATAAATGGACTAGGTGCTGTGTGGAACTCCTTTTCTGTGTTAGCAAATCTGGTGACTCTATTCATGTGAAGCACTTCTTCCTACTTCATAAGTAAGGTAAGTCTTATTACTTCTTAATAGTGTATCCTAAATGTAATTTGTCCTATGCCTCCTAGCCCTGATATTGTGTCCTCCCAAGTTTTTAATTGCACATTAGTGGAGTTAATCTTTTCTGTTTGTAAGGGTGCCAGCTGCATTTTTAGCTTGGCCTACTTATTTTCATTTTGATCCAGGGTTTATATTTCCCCAGTTATGTTTAATGCTTGATGAGTTATGGAGGATACTATTTGCTAACAGAAGGGAATAAGAGAAAGTGGAATGTGTGTGTGTGTGTGTGTGTGTGTGTGTGTGTGTGTGTGTGTGTGTGTGTGTGTGTGTGTGTGTGTGTGTGGGGGGGGGGGCTTACAAGCCAAAGCAGAGTGCTCTCCAGGGGAAAATGAATATTGGCTCAAACAGGTAGACACATACTCAAAGTTAACTGTAGCTGTTTGCAGACAGTTCAGACCCAGACTGCGCTTTTCCGTTTGTGCCTTTGTCCTAATTTCTTGCGCTGAGGTTCATAGGTATTTCAGGATCAATTTATCCTTGCTTTTGAACCAGATTTCTCTGCTTGGTTAGTACACTGCTATAAAATGTAAAAATCTAAATCATTGTAGAAGTAAAGCAGTGTGTGTGTTCATGCGTGTGTATGCACTACCATAATTTTTTTTAAATATTGACTCAAAAAAGCATGTGGGTGCTGTCATGCAAGTCTAAAATATTTCAAGTTTATAGTGCATCATTTGTTAGCTATTTAAACAGGAAGGGAAAATAAGTGGCAGACTGCTTTGCAAAGCAGGGATTATTGCCAGTGCTATGTTGCTTGGTTTTAAATTTGACAGGAGTAGTGCAACAAGTCTCCCACTGTAAGGAGGAAAAGGCTGACAAGCAAACAGTACATTACTCTGGTCACCTGCTGTGACTTGCTGTCAATCACATGCAGATAATGGGTCAAATTACCCTTGGCTCTTTGACAGCTAGGGAAGGTAGGTGTGAAGTGGGAGGGGGAGATTCCTTGAAGAGCTAGATTTCAGACTTCACAAAAGAAAGCAATTTAGCATTTGTAAGATGAAAGGGCTAGAAAATGCACCTTTCAGTTCTGTTCTGTAGCATTTGCACTGCTTGTGTTTCAAGTGGTCATTTAAAAAGGATAACATTTTAACCAAAATTAGGGGATTTTAAGACTGCAGTGAATGCCTGTTAAGTCAATGAAGTGACAGCAGCTTAAGGCAAAACGTGGCAGATATGATGCAATTGTTCGGAGACTAAGTATCCCAGAATGCATTATTTGAGGCAGAGTAAACAGTCTGAATTTTTTCAATATGCCAGATCCCATGTGGTCAGAGTCAGAAATTACATCTAAAAATATCTAAAAAGCTCAAAATAGTCTCAGAGTGCTATTAAAATGTAGGAAACATCAAACCATGATGAAATTAATATGTTTTTTGTCCTTTAATGCCACTGATTGTGGATATCAATATGAGATGAACATATTCAAAAATAGGCTTTTAAAACGTGCCTATAAAGAAGATGAGATAACCAGAGAATTAGAGAACATCGATGTGCTGAGGAAAGAAAAAGCAGCATCTTATTTTTCTGTACCACCTAAACCGAAGAAGTTACATATGGATAATATATCACATTCTGCTATGATACCCATGTTTTACACAGGTGACTTGCAAGAAATAAGAGAGTTAATAAATAACCATTGGCGCATTCTTACAATGAATGAAGATATATTAAAAATAGTGGAAGAGAAACCTTGCTTTTTATACAAGAATAAACCCAATCTCAAAAGATTATTATGTAATAATAGACCTAGGATTAATAGGTCATTTAATGGCACACACCCATGTGGTAAATGTAATTATTGTTTTTTTATAGAAATAGCAAATAGTTTTACACATCCAGATACTGGCCAGTGTTTTAGATTTAATGTATCAGCAGATTGTGACGCCAGCCATATAGTTTATTTAGCTATATGTCAGCAATGCCAAAACTTTTATATTGGCAAAACAGACAGGCCTTTTTGTATAAGAATACGTGAACATTTATATGCCATTAGGATCTGATATCTTACAAATGCTTTGGCTAAACATGTTGATTCTAGGGGCCAGGAACATACGTTCACCTTTATGGCTGTTGATGCTATTCAACCTTCCATTAGAGAAGGTAATATACAGAACAATACAGAGACGAAAGAGATTAATTGGATTATGAGATTAAGGGCAGATAAAGGCAGAGGCTTGAATGAACGAGCCTCTATAAAACCTATATTAAAAGCTAGACATATCAAGACTAAGTAATTGCATATGTGTCTTTGAATATAGTTCACAAAATGTCTATTTAATTTTGATTAGTGTATAGGCATAATATGAGCTTCATAGGATTTATTTTATAATTTTATTTATGAGAGTTATTTTTATGATATAATGATATATTAGATATCATTTAATTCAGACGAACAAGTAAAACCAAATTAATAACATAATCTGATCATTTATTATTTGAAGACACAATAGTTTATGTCACTCTGCCCACTGTTTCAAGAATGCGTATCCAACGCTGTATATTTATAGTTGAAAATATATTGTTGAAATGATTTAAGCACACAATTATGTCTTTTCCTTGACCTCAACATCAGTTATATGTTCAGGAAATTTTACTCGAAGTTCCCATAATTGTGTACTGACTAAAATGAATGCATTTCATTCAAGGGTTTATACTCTTCATGCTGCTCACTTTTGTAGTAGCGATAAGTAGGTGAGTAAGCATGATTTATAACATAGCACTACATTCACTTAATGTTTTTATAGCAGTAAGTTGACAAGAATGATTGTAGTCTATTCAAGTGTGTGCATCTTTTCTGCTGCCTATTCCTTGTAGTTATGATGATTAAGTGAGCAAGTGTGATTAATAATACAGTAATTTTTTCCGTTAGTGGTGTATGCTATTTGCCTAGTACCATCGGGCATAGTGCTCTATTTAGCTGTTTCTACTGATTTTAATACAGCACTATATATTCCATTATATAACGCTTGGTAGTTTAACCCATGAACTACTTTACTAGCAAGTCGTGGCATTTCTGACTCGTTGAAATGTAGATCGACCCCTGTCTTTAAGTCTAAACATTTAGTTTTTAAGAAGGTGGATTATAATGGAAAATTTTCCCTAAATAATTGTTTCATCATAAATGTTTTAGTTAGCCTGCAATATTCTTATGTTATGATCGATGTACTCAACGAGATTTTTATAGAATGTAGTGAAGGGTTACTGACAGTCCATTTTTATAAATACATTCTGGCAGCAGTGACTACACGGAACCCATTTGTAAGTTCAGCAATTCATCATGCACATACAAATTGGAATATTTATAATAACTTTGTAGTAGCGATAAGTAGGTGAGTAAGCGCGATTTATAACATAGCGCTACATTCACTTACTGTTCATATAGCAGTAAGTTGATAAGAATGATTGTAGTCTACTCAAGCGTGTGCATCTTTTCTGCTGCCTATTCCTCGCAGTTATGATAATTAAGTGAGTAAGCTTGATTAATAATACAGTATTCTATTCCGTTAGTGGTGTATGTTATTCACCCAGTACCACCGGGCATAGTGCCCTATTTAGCTTTTTCTATTGATTTAAGTACAGCACTGTATATTTTATTATATAATGCTCGGTAGTTTAACTCACAAACTACCTTCTTAGCAGGTCGTGGCATTTCTGACTTGTTGAAATGTAGATTGACCCCACATTTTTAAGTTTAAATATTTGTTTTTTAAGAAGATGGATTATAATGGAAAACTCTCTTTAAAAAATTGCTTTATTATAAATGTTTTAGTTAGCCTGCAATATTCTTATGTTATGATCGATGTACTCGATGAAATTTCTATAGAATGCAGTGAGGGGCTATTGACAGTCTATTTTTATAAATGCATTTTGGCAGCAGTAACTACAATTTGTAGATACGGAACTCATTTGCAAGTTCAGCAATTTATTTTGCACATACAAATTTGAATATTTATAACAACTTTATATTTTATATAGAATTAGTGGAATTTTGAGTTATATGTTGCAATTAATTTCTATTATATCAAGATAGAAGAAATGTTTTGCACACAGTGGAGTTTTTAAAACGAATGTCAGGATGTTACTTTAAATGTTTAAATATTTATACCAGCTGATACTGCATGAAATTAACTTGTATATATAATCTCTTAATTGATTGCTGTTTGAATTTTAACAGTCTGACGAAGCCTTAGTGAAAGCGCTTACCCATAGCATGCTGCAATAAAATATTTCATTTTAAGATAATCATTGGCATTTTATTTAACACTCTCTGTTGGATTATACTACTTTCAACAACGCCTGAATAACCTGGCGCTAACTTGGTTCCATGGTCACCTCTCAGGTTTTTTACTTATTATATCCTGGGTATTATTGGCTAGGATTGTAAAGGATCTTCTACCATTAGCCTTGTAATCACATGTGAACCTACGAAGTAGTGTTTAGTGCTGGGTTTCAGGCCAAAAAAAGATGATATTAGAAAGAAAAGAACAAGAAACAAAATCAAAAACTTAAAGCAGGAAGCAGACTTTGATGACAGAATGGAAAAGGGCATGAAAAAGGTTTAACTAAAGGCCTGAAAAGAAACACAAAGTTTACTGCTGATTTACTTAAGCACAGCAAAATATGTTTTTGTGGAGATTTCTGACAGATGTCAGTATTAAGTAAGTTTAGGAACTATTCGAGTTGATCTAACAGTATGCCCTATTTATTTCTGAAATTAGTGGATTTACAGCTGTTAATTTTTTTTTGTAAATTCTTCTGATGAATACATATACTTAGTAATGGGTGGGATCTCTGATAATTTAAAAACTAGCCAAACAACCCCCTGAAAACATTTGGTTTTAACATCAGGAGTAAACAACCATAGGTTTATAGGTTCATAGGATGATACTAGGCTATTGGTCTGGAAGCCGTTATAAGCCTAGCAAAGAATTTGGCCCATGTTCCTTCAAAGTCAGCACCTGTTTCCCCTGTCCAGCAGGGACACAGGTGGGATCCCAGGGGGGGTCTATATCAGCTTATTGAAAGCTGATAACATCGAATGCAAGTGATCGACCTCTAAAGGTCGAACAACCAAAATAGCGAAGACATGGAACAGTGATTTATTCCCAGGGAAAAAAATTCCTGGGCCATTATCGGGAGTTTTCCATTTCTTCCACTGTGGTGCAATCTAGGAGTTGGTATATTTAAGTAGGGGTGGTGGGGGGACAGCCCCCCCCAACATTGTGTTTTATTTATTTATTTATTTATTTATTTTTGTGGAACAGCGATTTTTTTTTCCCTGGGAAAAAAATCATTGTTCCGTGTCTTTGCTATTTTTGTTGTTCGACCTTTTGTGGTCGATCAAATAGCGCTCAGTGTTATCAGCTTTCAATAAGCTGATATAGACCCATCCCAGGGGTGTATTTTCTGGTTCCTATCCAGTTGTTCAGGTTCCTCTTAAAGAGGGCTAGAGAGATACTCTGCTTGACATGGAGAGGGAGTCAATTACACAGATGGGGGAGTCTTTGGGACACAAATCTATCCCGCCAACAAGTTCTATTAATGTCACAGACCAGGTTAAAGCCTTGAATGTGAGTTGCATGAGTGGAGTTTGACTTATGGATATGCAGCAACACCATCAAAGCTGGGTCTGAGATGGTCTTGTATGCCAGACACAGGGCACCTCTGAGCAGTCTGTATGAGACTGAGTAGAGAGGCAGGGATTTCAGCCTATCTGTATAGGATAGGTGTTTGAGACCCTAGATTTTCCTGGTCAGGAACCTCTGTGGTATCTCCAACTGCTGCATATGCTTGGCAAGGTACATGCCAAAGGGGGCATTGTACTCAGTAATGGGTCTGATAAGGGAGGAGTATAGGGATGCTATGACCTCCTTGTTCCTCGATGAAATACCGTTATTTATGAGGTGGGCCTTGTAGAAAACCTTTGGTACAAAGGAGGCAATGTAGTGGTCAAAAGTCATGACAGATTGCATGCTCAGTACATTGTTATTAATGTGATAATTAGTGGGGATGCCATTTTCCCCAAAGGGAATAACGATACATTTCTTGGCATTCAGTTTGAGGTTATGCTTCTGGCACCAGTCATTAGTTTGGGTAAGGCCCTCTTGGAGGATGTTCACATCACTAGGGGAATGTAAGACAGTACCCAGCTAGCAGTCATCTGCAAACTTGGTCAGCTTCAGACCACTAGTTTTGGCTTGTTCCTCAAAAAAGTATATCCCAAACAGTAGAGGCCCCAAGACAAATCCTTGGGGTACACCGATCATTACAGGTCGACTACTAAAGGAGGCTTCCCCTATTTTGACTGAGTGGATTCTATCAGTGAGCCAGTTAGCTACCTATCTGGTAACATATGGGTTGATGCCTAACTGGGAGAGTTTATCTATGAGACATGAGTGGGGAGTAGTGTCGAAGGCTTTGGCTAGGTCAAGGTAGGTGGTGTGCACCATCTTCCCCTTTTCCATGGCTTTTGTGACTATTTTGAAGAAGTTGGCCAGTTTAACAGGCATGATCTCCTTTTGACAAAACCAAACTGTGTGGGGTCAAGTGTTTGGAGGCTGCCAATGTCCTTGTTTATAAGGTCCATGATAATCCATTCCATGACCTTGCAGATCAAACTAGTTAGGCTGATGGACTTATAATTGCCTGGGTCAGTGGACGCTCCACCTTTGTGTAGAGGGATGACAGTGGCAGTCCTCCATTCAGCTGGGATGAAGCCAGTGCTCAGGCTTTGGTTCATAGGTTCATAGGTTCATACTAGGCTATCTGCCCTGGGGCAATTATAAGCCTAGCCCGATTATGTATGGCTTACGCCACCCATGATTTGAGATACTTTTGGGGTCTTTCTAATTGCTGCAGGTGTCGGGTAAGGTACATCCCAAAAGGGGCATTGTATTCTATGATGGGCCTGATGAGGGATGAATAAAGGGGCACGATTACCTCTCTTGATCTAGATGTGAAACCCTTCGTGATGAGGTGGGCTATGTAGAAGGTCTTTCTAACAACTTTGGCAATGTGGTTTTCAAAGGAGAGATTGCTATCAACTTGGGTCCCCAGGTCCCTAATAACTTTCTCTGTACTTAATGGGTTTCCGCCTATGTGGTAATTTGTGGGCACATTGTTTTTGCCAAAGGGTATGACTATACATTTTTTGGCATTTAGCTTTAAATCATGGTGCTGGCACCAGTTATCTGTCTCTGTGAGACCTTTTTGAAGGATGTTTGTGTCAGCTGGAGAGTTGATTATGGCGCCCAGTTTGCAGTCGTCTGCGAACTTGGTGAGCCATAGTCCTCCCACATTTGCCTGTACCTCGGAAAAGTATATACCGAACAAGTGGTCCCAGGACAGAATCCTGTGGGATGCCACTTGTGACCAGTTTCGAGTCTGACATGGCTCCAGCAACTCTCACTCTGTGGGTTCTGTCTTTGAGCCAGTTTGCGACCCATCTTGTGACATAGGGGTTTATATTTAAGCTGGATAGCTTATCTATGATGCCCGAGTGGGGTATTGTGTCAAATGCCTTTGCAAGGTCCAGATAGGCTGTGTGGACTACCTTCCCTTCATCTATGGCTTTGGTGACTGTTTCAAAGAAGTCAACCAGGTTCAAAAGGCAGGATCTGCCCTTGACAAAGCCGAACTGGGTAGGATCTAGTGTCTGTAGGTCCCCAATGTCTTTGTTTATGAGCTCCATGATGATCCTCTCCATAGCCTTGCAGACTAAGCTAGTCAGGCTTATGGGGCGATAGTTTCCAGGGTCCGTAGAGGCTCCACCTTTGTGGAGTGGGACCACTATTACTGTACACCATTCTGTGGGCACATATCCTGTAGTGAGGCTGAGATTGTATAGCTGTTTTATTTGAGGGATTAGTTCCTCTTGGAGTTCATGTAGGATGCAACCTGGGACGCCATCTGGTCCCATCGAAGCAGTGTTTTTGCTTTGGAGAGGGCAGCCTTCACCTGAGCATCTGAGATGTTTGGGAGGCAGCCCTCTGCCGGGATAGATACTTGCTCTTTTGGGGGGGGGGTTTGCACTGAACCTGTCTGCCAGGATATTGGCGATGTCTGTGGGTTCAGGTGTATTTTTTGTCGTTTAGAATCAACTCAGAACAAGTCTGGGAGTTGCATCCCAGGTTTCTAACATAACTGAAAAAAGCCTTATGATTGTCTTTGGTGTCCTGTGCAATTTTTCTCTCGAAGCTGGCCTTGGAGGATTTTATGAGGATCGTAATTTTTGCTAGTACTGATCAGAGATGCCTTCCCTATTACGGATTTTGCTCTATCATGTAGTAGCTTCCTTCTTCTGTTGTACAGTTTATTTATAGCAGGGGTCCACCAGACTGGACGCCTGCCTTTGGATGATTGGGTCTTGGTTTTGTTTGGGATAGCATGATCCATGCATTCCTGGAGATGTCCATAAAATGCATTTATATAGGATTCTGCAGTTTGGGCTGTAGTTTCCACTGGCCCTGGGGCCTTGAAGGATTCCACTTCGGTTTTGAGAAGTGAAAAGTTCACTTTTGAGAAGTTTTTCACTGTGGTTTTCTGGGCTGGGGGTGGGGTCGGGATGTGGACATCCAGTGAAATTAATTTATGGTCTGATCTTACCAATGAGGGATATACTTCTGGTGTGGAGCATAGAGTCCCATGTTGGTAATGATCAGGTCTAGTATGTTGTCCCCTCTTGTGGGAGTGGTGACTAGTTGTTCCATAGCATTTGAGTTTATAATTTCCAGGAATCTTTGGGCTAAGGTGCTGGGGCTTGAGTAGTGCTCCCAGTCAATGTTTGGGTAGCTGAAGTCACCCAAAATAATGGTGTTCGGAGAGATCTTCATGTTCTCCAATGTTTTCAGGAAAGCCGAATGGGATTCCTGACTTTGAGAGGGTGGTCTGTAGGATGCTATAAACTGAAAAGCAGTCTTGCCCACTGTTAGTTGCACATGGATGGTCTCCGATACTTTGTGCACTGCCACTAACCTGGAGGTGTGGATATCCTTGATAAATATGGAAACTCCCCCTCCTTTTGTGGTTCGGTCCGGGTTTTGGGGCTGAAAAGCATGATATGAGGTATAGCCTGATGAAAGCCATCTGGTTGAATAGCATGCCTAATGGAGCTAAGAGCTCATGTCTGCGTTCATGTAGGATACAACCAGGAATGTTATTGGGTCCCATGGAGACTGTATTTTTTGCCTTTGAGAGGGCATTAAAGAGCTCCTGGTGATGAGGAGAGGGGGCAGGTGCTAGCGATGTCCTAGTTTGCTGTTGGGGGGTAAGGGGGTGAAGTTTTCTTTGAATCTGTCTGCCAGCAGGTTGGCTATATCTATGGTGTGTGTGTATGTAGTGTTATTGACCACCAGTTCAGAGCAGATTTGGGTGTTACCTTTGAGATTGTGGACATATGTGAAGAAGGCCTTGTGATTGTCCTCAGTGGATGTGGACAATTTGGACTCGAAGTTAGCTTTTGAGGATTTCACCAGTGACCTTATTTGCTTTTTCAGACAAAGGAGAGATTGCTTCCAATTTGGCACCTGCTCGTTCTTGGTCCTCAGCAGTAATTTTTTCCTTTTATTACAGAGTTTGTTTATTGCTGCTGTCCACCAGACAGGTTTACTCTTCCTTGAGGAAGATGATTTGGTCCTGTCAGATATTGCTGAGTCCATGCAGCAATGTAGGTGCTTATATAGTATTTTGGTGTAGGCTTGGGCATTAGTGCTAGCTCCATCTGAAGGGATGGTGGCTGTGAAGCTTCATATACCTGCTCTGAGGAGATTTTAGTCAGCTTTGGAAAAGTTTTGTTTGACCCTGGCAAAGGGGGGGGGGGGTCAGGGGACATGGTGACTTTAAAAGTGATCACTTTATGGTCGGATCGTAACAAGGAAGATGACACTGTAGGGGTGCTACAGTGTCTACTCATGTTGGTTAGAGTCAGGTCCAGGACATTTTCACCTCTCGTAGGGGTGTCAACCAGCTGATCCAATGTATTGGCATTGACAAAACTGAGGAATCTCTGGGCATTCATGTTTGGGCTAGAATAGGTCTTCCAGTCTATGGTTGGGTAGTTAAAGTCACCCAGTATCAGGGTAGAATCTTGATGGGTTCAAGTAAGTCCAGATAGGTGAGTGGATGTCCTGAGTCATGGTTGGGGGTCTGTAGCTAGCTGTGATTTGAATAGGTGTTTTGTCAACAGTTAACTGCACTTGGAGTGTCTCCTGTGTGTCATACCATTTGACCAGCGGGGAGTGTGTATGTCTTTGATAAATATTGAAACTCCACCTCCTTTGGCTTTGTAGTCCTCAGTTTGGGGTCTGAAAGTATGGTAGGATGAGTAACCTGGTAAGGCTGGGGTGCTCTCCACAGCTTTGAACCAGGTTTCAGTGACTGCACAAATGTTAGCATCCTCCAGGGCAAGGAATGCTTGCAATGAGTGCAGTTTCATGCTAAGACTCCTAGCGTTTAGCAGCTTGACCTTTAAATTTCGTTTAGAAGAATTTTTCATGTTGGTAAATTTGTGCTCATGACTTTGCCTAAAAATGGCACTATGGGGGAGGCAAGAGCCTTTGCTAGAAGCCTGAAGCCCAGAGCAGACAGATGAAAGCCATCTCTGGCAAAGCATTGTGGTCTCTCAGTCATGTCCTCCCAGGTTGTCAGGTACTGGATCCCTTTGGAATGACACCAGAAACTAAGCCAGTTGTTAAAGTCAATAATTTTCTGCTTGTATTGAGGCACCATTCTGGGTGAGGGCAGAATGCTGCTTAAGGCTAGGAACATACCTGCCTGGGACACATATTTAGTGAGCTCAATCACGTCTCTCTTTACATAGTCCAGGGAGGTATGTCTCAAGTCATTCACACCAACATGGACTATGACAGAGTCATAACAGTTGTTAAGAGACTTGAGTGCATGTGTGATATGGTGGATTCTAGCATGTGACAAGCAGCTTACTCTGGCTTTCTCCTTGTCTATCCTGGTGAGGGGCACATCTGTGTGTCTCATGATAGAGTCTCCTATGACTAGTGTGTTGGGTTTGTGGCTGGGCCTTAGAGGCTGTGAGACACAGATGTGTGTACTATGTGTGATGCTTGGTGCTGTGGATTGTGATGTGTGTGTGTATTTTTGCTTCAGAGGTCTCTTTTGTTTAGGTATGCTTTTGTTGAGAACCCCCGCATATGTAGGAGTGTGTTGCACAGATGTGGGTGGTGTTAGAGGTGTGGTGTTTGTAGTGTTTGTGCAGACGACCTTCTCAGTGCCACACGTGCTTGCTTGGGACCGAGACAGCAAGGATTCTAGGTTCTTAATGTGATTGCTTCTCTCACATATTGTGCTCCTAAGTGGTAGTAGTAGAGGGTTGTCTGTGTACATAAGGCAGTTGCTATGCTGTCTCAGGATGCCCATATCAACCAGACTAGCAGGAGAAACCATAGCAAATTGTCCAGCCATGGTTACTAGAATCTGTGGAAGAGAGTTCAGTGATAGTAGAATGGGTACTATCTGGGGAGAGTACCTATAGGTGTGAATAGGGCTCGATAAAATCAATACAGTAGCTGCAGGCGAGAACCTCACTTACATAGGAGTGCTGGCAAGGGAAAAAATGCAACTGAGATACCTCGCAAAGGGTTAAAACAGCACAGCAGCAGTGTACAATGGGCAAACAAGCACAAACCCATGCAAATGCAGGGTTTAAATACCACAAAATTAAAGTAAAATAGAAACACTGGAATTGACCAATCAACCCCTGTCCCTGAGCTCTTACCTCAATACCCTATGCCAGATCAGTTCCAACCAGTTCACTTACTCCCACTAAGTGCAGGCAGGCCCTGGCCAACACAAGATGGCATAACAGGAAACACAGGAATCACACAAGCAGATCTCAAGACAGCAAAACCTGTAACCAGATTATGCTAAAGATATTTAAACTCTGTTTAGGTCAATTTAAAATGGGAGAACAGATACACACTTAAATATAGCAGTAGCTAAAAAGAGCAAACTGATTTAAACAACCAATTAACCAATAAAAAAGTTCAGATTGAGCCCTGTTCCAGCAGTTTTCAATCAGACAAGATTTAACTGCACACTAGGGTGCAAGGGAACCCTCTCCAAAAAAGATGTCCTGGATTAGTGCTCAAGTTATACAAATAGAGCCAGATTCAGCAGGTCTGAATCTAGTCTAGGCTACAGAAAATAAGGCACACAAATTTCAGAAAAAAAACAGTTCAGATAAGCAGGCACAGTAAGCCTTCAACCAGCAATTCCCAGCTCAGAAGGGCAGAATCTACCCTCTCCTCCCACAAGAGTGTAGACCACAAACCTTCTTAATGTAAAATAACTGGCCTGAAGCCCAAGTGTTTAAACCAGAACTAAGACACTTTTAGAATAACAGACACTAAGCCTTCAACCAGCAAGTCCCAACTTAGAAGGATGTAAGCTACCTCTCCTGTCACAAGAGAGCAGACCACAATCCTTCTTAATGTAAAACAACTGGCCTGAAGCCCAAGTGCTTAAACCAAAAGGCATGCAATAACAGTTACAATTTAATCAGGCTACTCACGAGCAGTAATAAATGCAGCAGAATAAATGTAATTGAGTATTTTTAAGAACAAGCAGTAAAAGCTAAATAAAATAATAAAGTTGGAAGAAACAAATACAGTAAAAGCAGATAAATAAAGTGCTATTTTTTTGTTTTTTTTAGGTTAAGTGGGAAGGGATGAAACAAGATAATTCAAGGTTGAGAAACTAAGGCAGTGGGCCTACCCAAATGATGTCTCTCTAGTCAGCGTCCAAAATGAGATTTATAGTAGGGGCGGGCATCTCAAAAGCCACCAAATTTAAGAATACAGCAAGACCTGAGTGAGTAGGATGGGAAAGAATGCAGTCCGAGATGAGTGATATTCAGAGCAATGCAGACCGCACAAACACTTCAGCTAAATACAGATATTTCTAAATAAAAAGCAATGCTGTTTCTCAGCACCCCCCACTAATTAACTGATACTGTTCACAGTTTACAAAGGAATTCTTTGGTAACTTTTTAACTGACCCTAGCCATGAACTCTTAAAACTCCAGCAGAACAGAAAAGTTAAAACAAAACAATGTAATACTAGAGTAAGATATAAAATGGAAGTGATCAAACCTTAAATAAAGAGCTTCAAATCAAAATTAAATGCAGTCAGAGATGAGTGATATTCAGAGCAATGCAGACCACACAAACACTTCCAGATCAATTTATCCAACTGGTACAAAACTGGACAGACTAAGAGGGCCATACAGTTCTTACCTGCAGTCAAAATCATTGTTTTTCTGTCTTTCTTTTCTCTTTATCCAGCAAGCCTAGTTCTCTGAATGCTATCTGTATCTGTAGTGCTGTAAAATGTATTGAAAATGTATTGAAAACAGTGGATCTGATGTTGCCTTTTCTGTTCATTTCTCAACTGATGGGTTTCAGACCCAACCTCGGATCCAACTTTGGACACTTTTTCAAGATTTAGTATCCATAGCTAAAGCTCTTCCCCTTACCCATAATCCCTTCCTGTCCACTCCCTCAGATCTTGTTTGTTTCTCATAGAGTATGGACATGATTCACTGGCTCAGGCTTCTATTCAATTAAGTGCTTCTAAATGTTTGTATTGGAAAACTTTTGGTGCTTCTGTGCTGTTATTTTTCTAATAACATAGTTCCTTCCCTTCCTTAGAAAAATTTTACTGTAGATCTTCACACCTTTTGTGCTTCTTTCCCTTTTCGTACTAGTTATAGCTAGCAGCCTTATATGTGTGTGTGTGTGTGTGTGTGTGTGTGTGTGTGTGTGTGTGTGTGTGTGTGTGTGTGTGTGTGTGTGTGTGTGTGTGTATTTATACACTAATTTCACTTCTCTCTGTCTATTCTTATTACCATTGCTGGTAGTGTTTTCAGCAGTATTACAGTTACTTGCCTCCATTTTCAGTTACGGAGCTAGTTATTCAACTGTCAGGGTTCAGATAGTGGTGATCTTTTCCATCCGTGTTGGAAAGAATTACACTTCCTTAGATTCACTCAAGTTGTATAAAGATTTCCTGAGAGGTACTTTTCTTCTTATGACACCAGTCAAGGATCCTACTGCACTAAAGATAAGCTTTTAGTTACAATTGCCTTGCTACAAGCCTTTAACCAAGCACCTTTTGAACCTGCTGTCAAGGAGGACTTAAAATTTCTGATTTGCAAAACCCTTTCCATGGTAGCAATTACTTTAGCTAGAAGGGTGTCAGAGCACCAAGCCTTGTCTTGTCAGCCTGTATCTATTATCTTCCACAAAGACAAGGTTTCTTTACACACCAATTTCCTTTTTACCTAAAATAGCTACAAAGACTTCACTCAAACAGAGTATTAGTCAAATAATCTTCTTTCCAAATTTTTTGAATAAAGGACAATGCATGCTCCATTTATTGGATGTTCACAAATGTTTACCTTCATCAAACCAAACCTTTCAAGATGCCAGATCAATTGTTTGTTGTTTGTTGTTTGTTTGTTTCATGTTCTAAAGTCAAGATGGCTCAAGGTGTGTCAATTGTTACCTTGCTACATGGTTGACCAGCTGTATTTCCCATTATGTAAGCAAAAAGGTTTGGACTTATCTAAGCCACCAAAAACACACTGGACAAGTTCTGGTTTCACCTTTTTTTCTTGGGCCTTGATTTACGACATTTGGGCAGCCATCTGGACAATGTTCATACCTTCATATCCCATTACGAATTGGATTTGTTTTCCAGAGATAAGGTGTTTTCATTTCTGTCAACCTCTAGAACATCCTTCCATGGGAATCACCCATGGAGCTAAGTAGCTGGTGACTCTGTCCAATCAGTTGAGGAATGGACAGAAAAGACAACATCAGATATGAAAGTTATGTACTTACTATGACAGTAAATCTATGTTGTCTGTTTCTGTCCTTCCTCAGCTTCCCTCCCTCATGCCCCCTTTTCCATCTCATGGAAATATTTTCTTCTTTTGGCTGCTGGTGTGACTGTATGGGCTGCCATTGGTATAACTTTGTATAATATCCCAGCTCCAGTGGAGATTTTCTCCTACTCTGTCACGCGGTCTTATGATACATTGTCTATAATAATGCATATTTGTATTTCATGTATTGGTTTTGCAGGATTCTATGGTAAACTTGATCTGACATAATGCTGGGAGCATGAGGGGATTATGGGTAATAGGAGGAGCCTGAACTATGAATTTTATGTCTGGAAAACGTGGCCGAAGTTTAATTTGAAGTTGGATCCGAAACTCATCAGTTCAAGAATAGACTGAAACATACAACACAGATCTATTTTTATGATAAGCATATAACTTGTTTCTTAAGCATTTCTTAAGGTGCCACGGTGGTGCAGTGGTAGCGTTGTTGCCTCACAGCAAGAGGTTCTCCCATTTGATTCTTGGCTAGAGTGCAGGGAGTGTGCCTTCTGTGTGGAGTCTGCATGTCCTCCCCGCGGTTGGGTGGGCATTCGAAAGACATGCGTAAATGAGCGTACCTTCGTGGAAGGTTGAACGTCGAGCTGGGACATCGGCGTTTGTGAAAATCTACTGCCAATAATTAGCGGACCGGAGTTCCACTGTGGCGACCCCTAACTGGGAAAAGCCGAAAGACAACAACAACAACTTAAGCATTTCTTAAGGTACATCATTAAGTGTGGATTGTATGTGCAAACTCAGCATACCTCAAAGGAGCAACTACAACATGTTGTAAAACCCTGCAATAAACACCTCTGTAAAAGTTTAGGTATACATTCTAAAAGCTGGGGAAGCACAGAGTAGCACATACACTGTGCTGGACTTGCTACCGGGACCTGATGCCTTTCAATTCATACATGGAGGAGAGAAGTAGCTACAGTATGGGCCTCCAGCAGCAGCGAATACAATGGGATTGCAAAAATCAGAACTGTTACTGCACCGAAACTGTCACTTTTACTGTAACAGCATGATCCCCCAACCAGTCAGTTACACTGTAACAGCATGATCCCCGAAACTGTCAGTTATACTGTAACAATGTGATTCCTGAACCTGTCAATTACATTGTAACAACATGATCCCCCAACCTGTTATACTGTAACAACATGATCCCCCAACCTGTCAGTTACACTGTAACAGCATGATCCCCGAAACTGTCAGTTATACTGTAACAACATGATTCCTGAACCTGTCAATTACATTGTAACAACATGATCCCCCAACCTGTCAGTTATACTGTAACAACATGATCCCCCAACCTGTCAGTTACACTGTAACAGCATGATCCCCAAAACTGTCAGTTATACTGCAGCAACATGATCCCTGAACTTGTCAGTTACATTGTAACAACATGATCCACAAACCTGTCAGTTATACTGTAACAGCATGATCCCCGAAACTGTCAGTTACACTGTAAGAGCATGATCCCTGAACCTGTCAGTTTTACTGTAACAACATGATCCCTGAACCTGTCAGTTACATTGTAACATGATCCACAAACCTGTCAGTTATACTGTAATGACATGATCCCCAAAACTGTCAGTTGCACTGTAACAGCATGATCCCCGAAACTGTCAGTTACACTTTAACAGCATTATCCCTGAACCTGTCAGTTTTACTGTAACAACATGATCCCCGAACCTGTCAGTTACACTGTAACAACATGATCCCCCAACCTGTCAGTTACACTATAACAACATGATCCATGATCCTGTCAGTTATACTGTAACAACATGATCCCCAAACCTGTCAGTTATACTGTAACAACATGATCCACAAACCTGTCAGTTACTCTGTAACAACATGATCCCCCAACCTGTCAGTTTTACTGTAACAACATGATCCCCTAACCTGTCAGTTACACTGTAACAACATGATCCCCGAACCTGTCAGTTTAACTATAACAATATGATCTCCTAACCTGTCAGTTACACACTGTAACAATATGATCCCCGAACCTGTCAGTTGTACTATAACAACATGATCCCTCAACCTGTCAGTTACACTGTAACAACGTAATCCCTGAACTTGTCAGTTGCACTGTAATGACATGATGTGTTTCAGAAACATGCAGTGCATATTATATTTATATTTTATATGCGTGACACTTTACAAACACAGCATGCAGAATGCTATGCACCAGAATGTCATGGATGGAGCAAGGGGTGTAGGAATCACATTTGCTCATCCATATACAGAAGAGAGATCTTTTCATGATGCCTAAGTATATGGAATTATGTGTAACCAGCTCACTGGAAAAAGACAGTGTAGCCTAGTGTGGCTCCACTAAACGTAGAGGCTGTGTGATGAAACCACATACCTTCCACAATGCAACTGAGGAACAGTGCTGAGTATGGCAGTGGCTAGAATTATTTGGCTTGCATAAAAAAACAACAAAGATACTGTGTAGGATTGTGCTATACAACATAGGAGTATGGACTTGGGAAAACAGCCTTTGTCAAGGGTCCAGTAACAATATAATCAGACCTGTACTCTGCAACGTGTGCCAATTTTCACATCTTGCCTTTTAACCGTGCTCTGCACACTTTCCAGTACTTATTTATTCTGTAGTGCCTATTAGCTCTGCATTGCATGTGGGGCATTTCCTTTTCAGACTTTACTCCTACCATTGACTGGTTCAGTGTCCCAGTGCCTCTTGCTGAGTCATATGGATGGAGTATGGCCATCTGAGAAGACCTGCATTTTCCTTATTTGAAATTGTGGCCATCTTAGGAACTCTTGCAAACTTGGGCAATGCATTTTCTTCAGTGTAATTGCTTTGCACATCTGAAAATGAAGTTTCCTTTTCAAAGGGGGCTGAACCACATGACAAGCAGACATTTAATTTATCAAGTGTGGTGTTAGAAATGCTTAGCATGTGGATTATGCTTGCTGGTATTGAGAAAATAATATGTTGGTCATAAGGGGGATTTGTGCAACCAAAATGAATCAGCTAACTAGAAAAGAATAAAGTCATAAAATGCAGGTAAAGTGTGCACTTTAAGTCATGAAAGGAATATTTTGACAGCATGTTCCTTTCAGTTAGCCTTATTTAAAAATAGTGCATGAGCAGCCTGCTGGCTCAGTGATGAGGTCACTGGCTCACAGATCCAGGGTCTGGGGTGCATACCTGACTTGCAGTTACTGGCAGTTAACTTGCTGACTGTCTTATCTACAGGTGTCTGGTTTCCTTTCAAAGCATGCCAGTTAATTGGCTACTGTAAGCTGTCTATATGAATTGTATTTACCCCTGTAATTGTGACTGAACGAGTCCAAGGACCTGCTAACAAATTAAAAATGTCTTCTGACAGCAGTGCCTGCCAGATATGCTATAAACCCTTGTACTAGAGTCTGTTATTATTCTGCATAAATCATTTCCTTATTTTATGAGGTGTGTAGTTGTACTGGACATTTCTGATTTTTGGGGAGGTTGTTTATACTGAATTACACCACACCTTCCATAAACCAGGTGTATATATGAATGGTATGTAACGCTTGCATTTTTCTTTCAAAATCAACTATGGTACAACTATTCTGCTTCATTCCTGGGGAGAGGGTGGTAATGTTGCACAGTAAGGAAACATGCTTTAAGATGGACACTAGTTTAACTTTCTGGGCATTCTAAAAAGATATTATTAGGACTGTATTGATGCATCATTCTTTGGACTAGCTCTCTCTCTCTGCAATAGAATTTAGCTTGGCCTTGCAATGTGTGGTACATCAGGGGAGCTTGGGTTCTTAGTATTATTGTAGGTAACACATTAAATGTGTCCTTATTGCGCTCTACAGATACATTTGAGCTATTTATGCTGTAAGAAATGAAGTGAATTACCGTTATCCTAGAATCATGGAGACCGTCAATACTGTAACCATTTTTAACAGTGATCAGTACTCAATGCCTACTGTCTGCTCCAAGGTGATCTGTGTCTCGCTTTATGTGCTGAGACCAAGTCATATTTGATCTGTTACTTCTTCACAAAACCAGTGGCTCTACAAACACCTGTACTAGGGACCTAAATCTGCGCCAACAAATAAACAAGACTCGCTGGAGGGACAGGTTCCTAACTCAATATATTCCAACCTGTGGAATAAATTGCTACTACAGGTCAAAAAAAGAACTACCGTGTATGCCTTCAAGGTTAGTCTTGATAACCAGATTGGTGGTCATGAATTTGCACCAGGATTATTTTCTATGGCTCTGCTGCATTTGGGAGGGGAGCACTGTTAAGTGTTTGTAAAGGTGTCATGTACTTTTAACTGCGTCTTAAAGGTGCATATGGCTAGATATACTATGGTTCCTAAAATCGTTTGCCTGGTACTGTTCCTTTGTTCCCTGTAGAGTGTGTGCCATAGTAAAGGCACTCACATATATACTAGAGTTTGTTTAAGTTTATCTCTGTTGTACAAGGATAGAAATGGAACCAGTACTTTAATGGCTAGTGTCTCCATTGGTCTGCAGCATATAAGGCCTGGTGCCTGTGAAGTATAGACATTAGATCCAGCTGAGCATAAGGACTTTAATAATAAAGCACAGGTATTCTGTTCATTAAAGTCTAATGAATAGAGTGAATATAAATCAGTACTCTGAATTAAAGAAACAGGACTGCAAGCTGTGTCTGAACATATTTCCAAAAGCTTTGTTGAGTTGGTTCCAGCCTAGTAAAGAAATCTTGTCAATCAGTGATACATGCTGTCAAACTACTCTTGTTAGACATGGTGCAAATCTGTGCTGTGTTTCTGCAAATAATTCAGCAGTCTAATAATGTCAGTGTACATAACTGCAATCCAGGACAGATGAAAATGACTGAGGCAGCAAATTGGCTATCCAGTGGCACATTCTGATTTCAAAATATACATGTTGTAGCCAACTCTGTGCAGCCTTATAGCTAAACAAAACAGGAAATATGAGCACAAGTCAGTTTCAGTGAAATAAAAAAAAAATTAAATTAAATGTGCTGTTCAGGTTTATCACCGTTTTTATTACAAAATAATAACTGACAAATAAAAATGCAATTCATTAAAATTTAATTCTTAATAACATTCTGCAGCTTGATTCAACATTTTTATCTGCTTTCTTTGCCAGTCTACCATGACCATCTGCCTCCAATTTTCCATTAGACAGTTGTTTGCCAGTCTTACCGGGATTTGCACACATCTCTTCATTGGGAGGGACCTTTCTGGATGCAGTTCACCTCAGTGTAGCCCCTATTCTTTTTCTTCCTGGAAGTAGAAGGTCAAAGTTGTCCACCAGAAGTTTCATCCCTTTCATCCCATACAGGATCAGGATTTTTGCTTGCACTAAAATTTCCTTCATGTCAGATGTGATAGGCACCCTTTTGAAATGCTGGGCCCAGTGATGTACATGTGCATGTGCTTACACACACACACACACACACACACACACACACACACACACACACACACACACACACACACACACACACACACACATGCATGCCACATGCAGTAAGATTCACATAAGCATATGCATATGATAAACATTTATTGTTTGATTACTTCCATATGGGTGGTTTGTTCCCCACTTATCCAGGTGAAGGTAATATTAATGAGCAGTGCTGAAACAGTCAAAAGACACATTATTAAAATCATATTAATTAATTAATTCTATGAATGGGGTTTGCCCTCCATACCTCTAGGTAATGAAAATATTTACAGGTAAGGCTGTAACAGCCATACACAAGAAAACAATATCGTGAGATTATTGCACGAAGACTCAGCAATATCAAGGGCTACAACACTGAGAAATTTCAAACAGGAAAACTGGTGCAGACGCAGGAACAAGCATTACCATGGGTACTGCAGGGAGAGCATTTCATCTGTGTGCTACTTTGGTCTTCGGTCTTGTGATTATCTAGAATTGTTGTATTCCAATGTGATGGTGATCAAAACTGTCCTTAGTAAACAAAAAAAAAACTGATGATGATATTTGGAAAGGACAGGAAAGGAAAGTGCAAGGCTGCAGAGTTCATCACAGACAGAACCTTTCTGGCACAGGTACTCCTGAGGCATAGAAGTATAAAGGGCAAATAGTGTCTTAGCTTGGAGTTCAGTTCTTAAAATGTTAAGGTGGAATTTGGACGTCTTTTTTTTTTATACTTAATAAATAAAATATTTAATAAATAAATTTTTAGCATAGAAGGATAAAGCCCTGACTATGACCCAGGTTAAGCAGCAGCTTGGAAGCCTGTTGGAGCTGGTAGAGAGAGGAACGGAACAGTAAAATACTGCCTGCACACCCTTCCCTGGGGATGTCGGGCCAGAATGCCACTTCTGTAATTCCACTGGGGACAGGAGCTTAGTTTGAATCCCCTTGTCTCTGGGTGGGGACACATCTCCCAGCATGTTTAATGGTTACCCTTAGATATGCTGAATGACTGTATGTAGAGAGGTAGAGCCAACTGTAGAAGCCAGCCTACCTCTTTGAGTCCACTCACCCCTTTGTGGTCTAAGAGGCACCAACTAAGGTGGAAAGGCTGGCAGCCTCAACCTAGAGTGGGAGTCATATTGTCTATAAGGTTTTGAGCCATGGATGGGAAGAAAGCAACACAACTTAAATATGAATTTGCAAAAAAAAAAAAAAAAAATCTATGTGCTTTTTAGCTTATGGCAGGAGACCTGTCCTGCTTCCACTCTCATTTGCCACATTCATGCCTTAGCATCTCCATCCTCAACCCTATAGCTTACACTGGCACATTTTCATATCGGTTAACAGTTCATGTTCTGGCTGAGGTACCATGCATCTAGGAAAGTGCTACAAATAATGTAGAACAGAAACTAAAGTGAATGGATTGTTTCACTGTTATTAAGATGCAGATACAGCCAGCATTCATTCATTCATTCACTCATTCTTCAGTTACCCACTTAATAACGTTCAGGGTAACTGGAAGTGAAATCCTGCCCAAGCTCTCATTGGGTACTAGGCAGAGAAACTAATCCTGAAATGTGGGCTGGCCCATCTGAGTATGCATCTGTGCAGCTACTAATGCACAAGAGACAGACTTATGGATAGTTTGAAGGGTTACAATTTAATCTATGACGCATCCTAATGGATGTGGGAGGAAGCCAGAGTAGCTGGCATAAGTCTACCAGAATGCAGACATGCAAGGTGGATGTGCAGACTCCACACAATAGACACCTTAGCTAAGAACTGAACTGGGGAGTGAGTGGTAAGAGGTGGAAGTAGTAACGGCTGTGCCTATGTATCACCAAGTTACTGCCAACAGAATGGGCAAATAGTGTGATCACTACTGTGAAGGAAGACACAATGTACATTTGTACTGGTCCACAAGTCTTGAATAAGGTTATTCAATAACTTCATTAGTCATTGCTTATAGTTGAAGATGTGGTCTTGATAGTAGCAAATGCTAAGTTCTTTTTAGTAATAAATGCAAACCAGAGTTTCTGCAGTTTTCAGGATTTTGGTATACATGATATCTACTACCCTGATGATTTCACTTACCGTACTATACATGAGGAAAATTCAATGGTTTCTAAAGTCAGTGTGGATTAATAACCAACACCATATATCTTTCCAAATCCCAGTCAATTTTCTCAGGAAAAAACATTTATTGCGGGCAGCCCAAATTTTCCTTAATCCTCATCTTCCAGTTTCCTTTCCATTTCCATCCCAGTCTATGACCATAGATCTTCAGACTTTGGTTGGGGGGGGCTGTATCCAGGGGAAATCAAAGTGCAGGGTCTTTGAGACTGTCATTTCAAGAAAATGACACACAAATGTAAAAAAAAATGATACCACTGATAAATGCCTGAAAGACCTGGAACCCTTTATGGACTCCAGAACCTCTTTTGGTAATTAGAGACAATACCACTGTGTTGCGGTATATAAACAAACAAGAGGGGACCAGGGCTTACCCCTTATGCAAACTTATCATGATAGCCTGGGAACTTGCAACTCAGCACAATCTTTCCCTTCATGCTACTTATATACTATCAGAGCAGAACACAGTGACCGAAACATTTAGCAGATCCAGGACAACCCACCCCCCAACTAATAGAAGTTACACAATCGGGACTTCCAGGAAATTATCTACCTGTGAGGAATTTCCTAAATTAATTTGTTTGCCTCCATTTAGAACACAGCTGAAAAAATTCTACTCCAGGACACCATGAAGAATGATCTGGAAGACACATGCATTTTTCTTCCTATGGAAAGGAATGATCCTATCTGCCTCACCCCTCCTCCCTTCCTCTGATAACCAGAGCTCTTTTAAAGATCCAAAAATGACTCTACAAAAATAATGTTTTGTAACTCCCTTTTGACCTAGACTACATTAATTCTTCCTTCTCATGAAAATAGCCAAGGGAAGTTACCACAAATTTCTCTACAGCATTGATCTACTCACACACATCAGGGTATTTTTGATCCACCCCAACCTATAGAAACCTCATTTGACTGCTTAGAGCACCTGTTTACTGAGGATGTGCAGCAGGTATAAAGGAGACTAGAAAAACAGATACTAGAAAATCCTATTTGGCTAAATGGAAGGGTTTTTTTTTAGTTGGTTTACAAGAAGAACCAGGACTCATCTAAGGCTGAAGCCCCTCTGATTCCTCAAAATCTGTATGAATTGCTCAAATCAAGCATTTCTAATTCTTCTGTAAAATATATCTTTTGGGCATTTCTGCTTGTCTGTCTATTGGGTTTAAATTAATTTGTCGAAAGTTCATTTCCACAAAAATTTCTTCATCAACCCAAACCACCAAACGTTCACTTCAGCGAACGTTCGCATTCACAAAAGATTTACATAGGGTAAGGAAGCAGTTTGCCAACAGCAGAAATTTGCCCTTTTCCCCATGTAGTGCAATCTCAGAGTTGGTATATATAGTTGGGGGGAGAGGAGCATACCCCCCCACTTGGGTGGGTTTGACATACTGCAGTGTGTCTTATAGTCATACTGTTGGCCAACTGCTTCCTTTCCTTGTTTAAAGTATTTTTTCAAGGAAGTGAACATTTGGTGGTTTCAGGTCAATGAAGAAAGGTTTGCGGAAATGAACCTTCAACAAATTGATATAGACCCAGGATCTTTGCCTAACCTACAAGGCATCCCTGGACCCTGTTTTGGTGACCCTTCTGCACATCCGCAAAACAAATAGCATCAGAACTATTAGGTTAAAAGACCTAAATTTTGTTTTAGACATACGTAGGACATGGAGACACAGACATGTTTCTCAGAGAATTCCCATTCTCTTGAACAAGCTCCCCATCCATGTGAAGCAGAGTTCCTCGCTGTCCCTATTTAAGTGCAACTTAGCCCAATGGATGGGTAATCAGAAAGTCACCCCTGGTGTGGTACCTATGTTTATGATTGACAGAGGCAGTCAGTAAATATGTATAAGTCAGATTTGTGGGTCACATTTGGTTTGCACAGCTAGGCATATAAGGGCCCTAGTGGTTGTTAGCCTAGTAGACAGCTATGAACCTATGAACCTATGTTGAAATACTGAGAGGTTTAGTAGGTGTCTGAGGGCGTCAGTCATCCCTCCTAGGTCGAACTTCACTTGTGACTTTTTTAACTTTAGCTCATCCTCATTTTTTTATGGTGACTTGTGTCCATCTTTGCTAATCTTATAGCTACAGCAGGTCATTTCCTCCTGTCACTGTAGCTCGCTGAAATAAGCTCATTGTTAATATTATGAGGAAGTAGGACAGACAAGCTAAAGGACAGAATTATGTCAACCACCACCATAGTCATTTGAGATTACAACAATGAAACAATTGTACTAAACCCTTAGAGTGACACTGGTGTGTTAGTACTCCACAGAATATGCAGATATGATGAAAATAAATATACATATTTTCAGTTACTGTGCGGAGTTTTCATTTAAGAAGTCTTCATCATCTTCACCTTTTTAGAAGAACATCTCATCTTCAGTGTCAGACTGTGTTTAAGGTATCCATTCCCTTTGTTGAGTGTCTCATGATGCTTTGTTCTCCATTTCAGCTCTCAGCTGGGTGCCTTCTATGAGGAACTTGCAAGTCCTCCCCGTGTATCATTTTTTTGCAAAGTGCATTAGTTTCTTTCTAAGTCTTAAAGACATGCCATAGGTGACTTCATGCTCCTTCTAGTTGTCTATAGTTGTGCATGTGTGTGCATGTGTGTATGTCTGCATCTGTGTGTTTGTGTGCATGTTCTTTTAATCAAATTCAGAAACCACTGCTTATTGTCCTCAGCATGCTAGTGGATGTCAGACAAAGCAGAAACATAGACTCTCTGGTTTCAGTCTATTTTTGCCATTGTCGTGAGATCCCACTACATTTTATATTGCAAATGTAGAAATAGCTAAGCTCTATAGATAGCTAACCAATGAAAAGATCACATATAGTCTCAAGGACACAGAGGAGCCCTAAAAGTTACAAAACTGAAAAGTAATTGTCTCAGGATGGGCCTTGAAATCAAAGCATGTCATAATTAATTAAAATATGTTTTGATATTTTATAGTTTTGTATTAGTTTCATACCTCCAGGCTTTTAATCATTTCTATAGTATTAGTACTGTCTGCATTAATGGACTGTTATATTATAGTCCTCTACTTATTTTTTCAATGAAAAAAAAGCCCTGGAACCAGTAAAGCTGACCTGACCAGTAAAACCTAGTACAAAAATGGTCACTGTACAAGCCTTATATCATGCACATAAGCAATACTAATTAGATAATCTGTAATGTAAAAAAAAGATTTCAACACACCAAGCACTACATCGGTGACATTTTAGAAGAATAATATCTGAGCTGAGAAGCAGGAACTACACTGTCCATTCATGTGTGTAAGGCAGTATACATTCCGGAAACGAATAGCAGTCCGTCATAGTGCGGGACAATGCACACAAACACACACACACACACACACACACACACACACACACACACACACACACACACACACACACACACACACCGTACACATACATATCGAAATACATCCACATAAACATAATCACAGTTCAGAAAAGATAACCTGGGGAGCATGTGGTTTTATTACTATTTTTTCTTTCTTTTTTTTTTTTTTTTTTTGTGGGAGGAATGAAGAAAACCAGAACACCTGGAAGAAACACATACTGACTTGGACAGAAAATGCAAACTCTATAGCTAAATCCAGAATTAAGTCATTTACCCTGAGTGTATTAGAGCAATACTAACCACTGCTCCACTTTGGTGCCTCACTGAATATACTGTATGCCTTTTTGTTGTACCTTCAGTTATAAATTACCCTTAAATGCATTTTCTACATTATAGACCGAGGTATTGCATAAGCTACTTAATACTGCTTGTGACGCACTTGCTGTCATTTCATAATGCATTCTAATCTTTTCTCCCAGCTTATCCCATATTTTGTATGGAAAAGGGTTGTTAGAATCCAGAAGAAAATGCTGTACTGAAAGTGTCATCACTGTAATGCATAGGATTTCCCAGTACCATGTTGACAGCAAGTTATATTGGCAGATTGTAAAATGAAGAGGTTCCTGTCAAGTTCATGTACAATTGTATAAGGCAGTAGTGGACATCACAGCATCAAGACAGGTGATACATGACACTATGAGGACAGCAGCATATGACATGCTAGCCACTGGCAGAACCTGGGCTGTTACCTCAGCTGGTAATAACTCAGGTGCCTGATGTGCAGCTCGGTTGCCCTTTTATTCAAGGAAACTTCCCAACCAAGGGTGAGGTGAATGAAAGGGAAGGCAGCAGACTTAACTGTAATATAACAATAAGAAGCAGTTTGGTACATGCATCTTGGTGAAGAGAAAAGAAATGCAATCACATGCTGCACCTGTCTAAGCAGATGTTCTTCATGTTTCACTGTTGCAGTCATTACATTTGGGTAATCTGCTGGCAGGTTGCCCTCAGTCGCGCTGATTAACAAAGTCTTGGGTCCTGCGTCATTTGCTGTCCCTTCTTCCATGACGTCAGGTTGTCAGGAGTATAAAACATGCAGCTGATGCCATTACATCAGTCTTTCTTGCCGCACAGTGCCCGAAGCAGAAGCAGTTCGCAAGTGCCGATCGGCCGACTCCTGAAATTTTCGTTTTCGAGTTTCAGAACCGAAGTCTTCAACTAAAAAGCTAAGTACCCCGTTGGGGAAACTTTTTCTTGCTCCTTACTGATGTCAGTAAAAGTTAATAATTGCATTACTTGTGGGAAGCAAATACCTCATAAGGATTTTCATTTGTACTGTATTCCTTGCCTAGGCCCTGACCACAACGTACCTTGCTGTTGGTTTTGTGCTAGATTTAATCAACGCACTATTAACCATCTGTATATTTTTGCTTCTAAATATTTTGGCTTACGGTTTAACTATCCAGAAATGTCGTCTGTTAGCATGCCGACTACAGGAATACCTAAAAAACACAAAGAAAAAGACAGAGACAGGCTGTCGAGGTCCATAACTGATGATGACACTTCTCCTAAGCCAGTCGCTAGTTCGCCAGTACTCATTGAGGCGCTTTCACAGCACCTGATACCCACTACTTTTGATTCGCAGGCCTCTATTGAGACCCATTCGGAATCCGGTATGCCGCGAGATGCTTTAAGTATTGAAACCGTGGATGTCTCTACCTTAGATGGGTCCGGACCCACTGTGCAGGCACCGGCTTCTGAGAGTGTTTTCAGGCCTACAGATTTGTATATTAAACCAATGCCATCTTCAAAACTAAGGCCAAAATCTACTTCTATGTCTAAAAAACCGATGCTTGGGCCACGTGTGCAGGCCCCTATGCCTAAAAAACAATTTATCAAAATGGCTGAAGATTTCATTACCCTGGTCAGGGGTAGCCAAGCCCCCCGCTAAGAGGCCTAGGCAAGACATTGATTATGAATCTTCTGAACAGGATTCTATTTCTTCTGACTCTTCTAATGAACAGGATTTGTCTATACCTACTTATGAGGACTCTAATGCAGAAGATTCCATTCCTTCTGCTTCTCCCCCTGAGGATTTTTCTTTTGGGGAAACTTTACATTCCTTATGGGAACATTTCCACTAGGAAAGTCAGGATTTCTCTGAATCTAAAAAGAGACTTAGGGATTTTCTTCTTCTTCCTCAACATATGCCTTTGGCTATACCTCCTGTCCTAGACATTGTTGATGATGTTTTTACAGAATCTAGTATGGCTCCTGATTCTCTGCCTCCGGCTCCTTGTAAGCCAGACAGATACTACAGGGTTTCTGACTCCCACAAATTACTTTTCAAAAATCCTATTGCATATCCTGAAACCATTTCTCAGGGTCCCAAGGGCATTAAGGCCTCTACTGCTAAAAATCCTACCCCTTCTGATAGAGATTCCAGGGCGCTGGATAGATGGGGTAAGAAGTTTTACACTTCTGCAACCTTGGCAATCAGGGCTTTAAACTGTCAATTTCATATGTTTAAATACCAGCAGCATATCATGGGACTGCTTAAATATAAAATGATGTTACTTTCTGACTGTGTGGAAAATAAAGATTTACAGGATTTATTGTATTCAGCTGAACAAGTTGGAAAACATACTTTGCAATGTGGTTTTGATTCTTTGGAGGCCTCTTGCAGGGCTGCTGTAACTGGCTCTGTGCTAAGAAGGCATGCTTGGCTCAAAGAGCAAACTCTGCCTGATCATGTTAAAGCAAAATTGTTGGATGCTCCTTTACAACAGGGCCATCTCTTTAGTAATAAGGCTGAAAAAGTTTTAAAAAAGATGGAAGTTAAAGCTAAATCTATGCAAACTGTGAAAGATTTCTTACAGGTGCAACCTCCAGGATTTAGTAGGCACCGGTCTACTAAGAACTGGTTCCTTCCAGTTCCTTTGAGAGCCACTCAAGTCAAACCCAGACATTCCAAAGGCTCCTGGTTTCAGTCACAAGGGACTTTTAGAACAAAACAATGGGGTGCCTCCTCCTCCAAATCTGGAAACAACAAGGCACCGCCCTATGGTAAACAGTCTCAATGACTTCCCTTTGCACTTACCAAGCACTTACCTTTTAGCCACCCCTTTGGGGGAAAACTGTCACTTCATGCAAGAAACTGGCAACTTATAACCCAGGACAAATGGGTCTTAAATATAGTATCCCAGTGATACAGATTTCATTTCCACACGTTGCCAATCCCAAACAGATGGCCAGACCTGCCACCAAATCAGTGGGCAGAGGCCCAGAAACAAGTACTGTCCCTCATGAACATGGGGGCTATTCAGTCAGTACCAGAAGAGGAAAAGGGACAAGGTTTTCATTCAAGACTTTTCCTGGTACCTGGAAAAGACAAATCTTGGCGTCCAATTCTGGACTTATCCATTCTAAACACATTTCTGGACATTCCAAAATTCAAGATGCTGACTCTTCAACAGTTACTTCCTATGCTAGGCGAAGATGCCTGGTTGGTAACTCTAGACTTAAAAGAGGCTTACCTGCATATCCCAATCAGCGAATCTTGCAGAAGATACCTCCGCTTCAAAGCAGGCTATTTGCATTACCAGTTCTCTGCACTGCCCTTTGGCTTATCTACTGCGCCCAGGGTCTTCACAAAGTGCCTGGCTCCAATAATTGCATTTTGCAGGCAAAGAAATATTCAAATATATCCATACCTGGACAATTGTCTAATTCAGGCTGAAAACAAGGACATTCTTCAAAAACATCTGGCGTTTGTAAAAAAGGTTCTAGCTTGTCTAGGGTACACCATAAACGAAAATAAATCACAACTGGTACCCATTCCTGGGTGCAAACTTGAATATAACTGCCCAGATGGCTTACCTTATGCCAGAAAAGCAAATTCATTTGGTGACTTACTTCAAACAGCTAGCCACAAAAACCCTGCTATCTGCAAGACAAATTCTGCAAGCCTTGGGGTTCATGGCCTCCTGCATTCTTCTAATTCCATATGCAAGACTGCATATGAGGAAACTTCAGTGGTACATAAAGAGTTTATGGAGTCAACATTGTCACAGCCTGGAAGCAATGATTCCTATCATACCTTGCCTGCAACTAGAGTTCCTATGGCAGGCCGAGGCCTGCTACCAAAACAAGGGACTGCCATTCTCTCCACCCCCTGCCACCCAAACCCTAACTACAGATGCATCAGACTATGCTCAGGGGGCTCATCTGGTAGGGAAGTGCATTCAGGGCAAATGGAGCCCAAATCAAATGCACCTTCATATCAATCAAAAAGAAATGATAGCTGTACAGAATGCGCTGAGAGCCTTCAAAGACTACCTTCATCCAGGACAATTAATGATAAAGACAGACAACACCATGGTTATGTGGTACATAAACAAGCAGGGGGGTACACACTCCTATCCCCTCTGCAGACTAGCCATGGCATTGTGGAACACAGCCTTGAGCTATCAAGTACAACTACAAGCTCAATTCCTGCCAGGAAAGCTGAATACTCTGGCAGATGAACTAAGCAGAAATTGCATGGACCCACACGAATGGAAACTGGAACCACGGATTTTCAACATGTTGACACGCAAATGGGGGAGTCCAGACATAGATCTTTTGGCCTCACCCCAGAACTATCAGTTGGACAAATTCTGCACAAGAACTCATCACAAAAAAGCCTGGAAAGTGGATGATCTATCATTCAGCTGGAAAACCCTATCAGTCTATGATTTTCCCCCCTATGCCTCTGCTCTCCAAAGTTCTACTAAAAGTCAAACAGGACAAACCAAAAATGATTCTAATTGCTCCAGACTGGCCTCACCAACACTGGTACCCACTCCTGCGCAATGTGTCACACCTTCCACCGTGGCACCTGCCTCAGACACCTTACTTACTGTCTCAGCAAAACAACCAAATTCTGCTCACTCAGCTCCAAACTTTGAATCTTGCAGCGTGGCTAATCACCTAAATTCACCCTTAGCTTCCCTCAGCAAACCTTTGATGGATGTCATTTTGGAGGCAAGAAGGCCTAGTACTAGAAAATCTTATGCTGACAAATGGAAAAGATTCTGTGCTTGGAACCAATCACAAGGAATAAGCACAGCAGTGCCCAATATTCCTCAGATTTTGCAATACTTAACTGAGATGCTTCACTATGGCCTGTCCTTTTCTTCCATAAAAATCCATGTCGCCACCATTTCAGCTCATTACAACACAGAACCTCCCCTCTTCTCTCATCCTCTGCTAAAGCAGTATCTCAGAGGGGCCAAAAACTTAAGACCACCCAGGAGAGCTCCAACCCCTGCCTGGGACCTCAATTTTTGTATTGGAAAAACTCCCTCTCCCTCCTTTCAAGCCAGCTGCTACTGCAGACTTAAATTTCTCTCCTGGAAAACAGATTTCCTTTTAGCAGTCACTTCAGCTAGAAGGATTTCTGAGTTACAGGCTCTTATGGCAGTGGAGCCTTTCATTATTTTTCATGTGTACAGGGTGTCTCTCAGGACCAATCCATCCTTCATGCCTAAGGTGGTATCCATTGTGGCTCTTAATCAGACCATTCATTTGCCAACCTTCTTTCCCAATCCACAGAACAAGGGGGAGCGGATTCTGCATTCATTGGATGTACACAGACAACTTAGATTTTACTTAAACAGGACAAAATCTCTAAGAAACTCTGAACAACTACTGGTGGCATTTGCTGCAGGGGCAGGGGAAAAGGCTGTTTCAAAGCAGAGTATTCCCAAATGGATAAGCCATTGTATTTGTTTCTGCTATATGCACCATGGTAAAGCTATTCTCCAGGGGATCAGATCTCATTCCACCAGGGCTGCATCTACTTCTGCAGCCTTTCTCAGAGGTGTTCCTACCAGAGACATTCTAGAAGCTGCTACCTGGAGCTCAGTTCATACATTCACCAAACGTTACCATTTACCTTTTTTCTCTAAATCCAGAGCTGGCTTAGCCACTGCTGTCCTGCAGGGCCTTATAGCTGGTCCTAATGCTGTATAAATCCATCCTCCCAACCATATCTTTGGGAATCTACCCAAATGTAATGACTGCAACAGTGAAACACGAAGAACATAGTACAGTTGTGTACTTACCATAAATGTAGATGTTCAAGTGTATTCACTGTTGCAGTCCTGGTTACCCTCCCTCCAGCCCCGTTTTTCTCTTACTATACCTCGACATTCTTCTGCTATGCTTAAAAGCCTTTTTGGTGTATTTGCTTTTGCCTGGAGGTATATTTTTTGTGTTTTTAATTTTATATATATATATATATATATATATATATATATATATATATATATATATATATATTGCTCCCCATTTGGGGAGCACCTGACATCTGGGGCAAGGAAAACTGATGTAATGGCGACGGCTGCATGTTTTTTATACCCCTGATGACCTGACGTCATGGAAGAAGGGACAGCAACCGATGCAGGACCCAAGACTTTGTTAATCAAGCCGACTGAGGGCAACCTGCCAGCAGAGTACCCAAATGTAATGACTGCAACAGTGAATACACTCGGACATCTACATTTATGGTAAGTGTACACAACTGTACTTTACATTCCCACTAAGTGGAATCATCTCACTGGCATCCAAAGGAAATGGCAGGAATTGCAAAAAATTCCCTGCCGTGCCTAGGAAGACTAGTGACTGGAGATACTCTTCTGAACTTTGCCAAAGATAGTCTGTCTGACAGCTTAGCTTAGAAGTTAAGGTTATGATCTACTAATTTGCCATTCTGGAGCCCTAGGTTTGATTCCTACAATCTCCACTTGCCAACTGCATGATTTGAAGCAGCTTAATTCATTTATCAGTACTTACAAGCATTCATTTATCAGTCAGGAATATGTGCCTGGTGGGACTGCGTAGTTAAGAAAAGTATTGATATGTCAATGCTCTGCTATTCCTGTACTTTATGCTGAGGTTATGGATGGAAGGCACAATGGCTGTTAATCAAGGAAATGATAAAGATATTCTCCAAGCAACAGATGGCTACTGTATATCAAGAGAAACAGAAGTCTGGCTATGATTCTTCAGTTATATTTCATTATTTTATGCAGGAGGGTTTATATATATATATATATATATATATATATATATATATATATATATATATACACACACACACATACCAACTCTGCACAACAGTGGGGAAGGGGGCAAAAATCACATTCCCCACTGTTTTAGTGACCCCCCCAAGCAAATGCCAGCATTTTCAATAAACTTTGATAAAAAAAAGTAATTTTACAAACCATTCAATGTACCGAACATTCAGTAAACCATGCTGTACCCAACTCTCCATATTTTTTCATGTAACAAAAGCAGCAACATGTTTTTACATATAAAACACAGTAATCTTCAACTGGCAGGAATCACAACAGTGAGTGAATCAGGATATCAGTGCTCTAGAAACCAAGCCCTTTGATAACATCCCTCAAAGCCCACCCACAATTTGTTGTCTATGCTATTCTTTGACACTAAAATGTTTAGCCTTTTCTAAACTGTTACTGCTAAAGGACTGCTTCATTGTCTGTTCTGTCGAACAGTTATTTACTTACCATGAATTAACTTCTAAAGATAATCAACATAAATGCAAAAACAGTATTGTTTCCATCAAAAGTACATTTGTTTTTCACCAAGCTGATACGTGTGACAGTCAACAGACCTGAAGAAGGTTCCAGAATAAGCATACCACTGCCTGAAATGAAAACAGTGGAACTGAAGACTTGGGCTGATTTCTTAGTTAACATCCCTTTTTGGCATGAGGACTGAAATAAAAACATCTTTTGGCGTAAGTCCTTTTTTTAACTATAGGCCATGTTATCATGGAGCTAGAATCAGAATCATGATTTCTCAGTATGATATCCTTTGCTCATACCACAAAACCACACAGTTTGCTCTAACAAGCATAAAACAAAGAAACGCCTAAGCCCACCTTTAAAACAGATGATATTAATCTCTGACAATCTGTTACTGAAGACACAGGCCCCATCAGAGCAAAGCAGGTTTTCCTTTAAATATTTTTTGTCCAAATCATTACTGGCTACATACTTGTTTTATTTCTCGTGATTTAGCTGTGAGAAATTTTTATTTATTTATTAAATTTATTTAATTTACACTTTGTTGATCGGGTTATCCCCACTAGGCCAACAGCCGCGTTTTCAGGGAGACCCAGGGTGGCATTCATCCTAACTAGGGGAATTTTTGTGCTGAGGAAAGGTCAGGTGATTTGCTCAAGGTCACACTGACAGTAGAGGTGTTGAGATTGATTTAGTGGTTACAAGTCCATAACCCAGCCACCAGATGTGAATACCTCATGTCAGACATCACTACAATGACTTTGTCAATTACAACAGCTGACATGGGAGTGGTGCAGGGCATCATGGACTGTGTTTTCGGCCTTTGTCTCCTTCCTGCTCAATGTACATTGTTTTGCATATGCATTGGTGGCAAATAGAACATTTTATAGGGTAAAAAAATGAACACCACAAATGTTTTTCTAATGGAGTTATTGCCAAAGACCAAAACAATATCCATGGTAAACTGCTCAAAATAACAGTATGGACATAAAAGACATTCACAAGAATGTGGGAGTAGTGCAGGATACTAAGAGGGGTAGAGTAGTGCCAAGTTTTTATGAGTATTTCCCAATGAATGACAGCAAAGGCAAACAGTGAAAAAAGGAATCCAGAGTGGGCAGAAGTAGGCATGATAGCAGCTAAAAATGTGTAGATTTCACTGCCTTTTGCAGCTGCAAGCTCTATAATTGCAAGTCCAGCAAATGCAAAAAAAATGAAGTGTGACTGAAGAAGAAGTATATTGAATGTTTAACTAGCTGTAATAATATTAAAGCATTTTTGAATGACTGCATTCCCCCATACCTTCTACATCCATGCTGCTTATGTATACAGTAAGGCCTAGATTTGCCATACCTTGAAGCAAAGGGAATAAGAGATACCACAGACTTGGCCTTCGGCCAAGTCTTTGGTATCTCTTATTTCCTTTGCTCCAAGCTATGACAAATCTAGGCCCTATTGTTGGGAGGGTGGCCTAATGGTTAAGGTGTTTGCTTTACAAACACAAGGTGCAGGGTTTGAGTCTCACAAGGGATAATTGGCTAGGCTTAAAAATGGCTCGCAAGGGCAGTTAGCCTAGTATGAATCTATATACACACACACACACACATATATATGTATATACACATGTATACAGATTTATTTATATATATATATGTGTGTGTGTATATATAGGTCTATGTTGTTTCATTGAAAGCTCATTTCACTGAATTTGAATTCACCCTGACTAAATCCCTGAAAGCTCAAGTTACTGAACACTCATTTCACTGAAGTGAAGTACTGGCACTGTGTAGAGTACTGTAAGGCACATAAAAGGTATATGCCCTTTTCCCCACTGTAGTGCGATCCTGGAGTTAGTATATATAGTTAGGCGGGTGTGGGAGGGCACAGCCACCCACATTGGGGGGTGTAGCCCCTCACCTAGTTTGGTTTTATATTCTATTTCACCAAAAGCTTCAAAACATACATTTTAAACCATATACATGCATACTTACAACACCAATGACTAACTCTTTCCAGAAGACAATACTTACCCAAACTAATGGGGGGGGGGCTACACCCCCACATCCATTCCTAACTATATATACTAACTCCAGGATCGTACTTCAGGGTGAATTGAAATTCAGTGAAATGAGCTTTAAGTGAAACAAAGTAGACACATACATATATATATATATATATATATATATATATATATATATATATATATATATATATATGGATTCCAAACATTTGGTCGAATTACACTTAGTCGAAAATGATTCCAGGCATTTCACTTCACTGAAAGCTCACTTGACTGAAAGCTCTCTTGGTCGAAGTTCATTTGGTCGAAAATGGAATATAGCCCCTGCCCCACTGCAGAGCAACCCTGGAGTGAGAATATTAAATAAGGGGGTGTGGGGGGCACAGCCCCCCACATTGAGGGGTGTGGGGAATGTAGCCCCCCACATTATGCCATTAGTTTTTACTAAAGATATATATCAATGCATTTCTAATGCATATACCTTCCTATAATAATGAATACATTAAAATTATGTGGGGGGCGTAACACCCTCCATTGTGGGGGGCTGTGCCCCCCACACCCCCCCTTATTTAATATTCTCACTCCAGGGTTGCACTGCAGTGGGGCAGGGGCTATATTCCGTTTTCGACAAAATGAACTTCGACCAAGTGAGCTTTCAATGAAGTGAGCTTTCAGTGAAGTGCAATGTCTGGTATCATTTTCGACTAAGTGTAATTCGACCAAATGTATGTAATCCATAGATATATATATATATATATATATATATATATATATATATATATATACACACACACTGAAAAATATAGTAAAACCAAACCACAGCCAATATCCAGAAAAAAGAAACTTGTAATGGTGAACGCTTTCGCGACAAGTTTTGCCGCTTCATCAGACTAAATAAAATAAAATAGAATATATACATATATGTATATATATATATATATATATATATATATATATATATCTGAGTCTACTTTGACCCATTGAAATCAGGCGAACTCTTTTTTGCAAAAGTGCACTTTCACGAAAGAGATACAAACCAATAAAAAATAAAAAAAAAAAAAAAAACAACACTAACCACGTTTTTGCAGGGGTGCACCCACTACACCTCCACTACTTTTATATTATCACTCCGAGATCGCACTACAGTGGGGAAAAGGGAATATTCCTTTATCCCCACTGTGCCGCAATCTAAGCAACATTCCCTGTTGCTGTTCGCTTAATTGCCTTTTCGAAAAAATGCACTTTAGCGAAAAGGAGTTTGCCTGATTACATTTGGCTGAAACGTAATTTCGATGGGTCAATGTAGACCCATATGTCTATATATATATATATATATATATATATATATATATATATATGTATGTATCTATATATTCCCCTTTTCACATCTTTAGGCTTACTCTTCTGCACATCAAAGTTGATTCCCCAGAATTTTAAACAGGAAGTCATAGATTTTTAATATTGAAACAGCAACATAGGAAAAAGGGGGGGGGGACTGCAATTCTTTTGAAAGGTAAAGGAACTGAATTTGTGGATTACTTAACTAAATATCAATGTATGATATAATGAAGGTTTAGAATTGTTTGTCAAACTGTATATACATATAGAACAGAAGTAACAAGAGGAAGTAACAAGCAGAAATAAGATAGGCCAGGTTACTATCATAACACTGATTCTTAGCTCACTTTTAAAATGTACATCAGAACAATGTTACAAGCTTATAATAAAAGTTTATGAAAAATATGTAATGCAAAATAAATACGAAAAACATGACAGTATGAAGTGGTGCAAGTGATCCTCCTGAATGGCAGTCAGCACAAACAAAACAAGAATGCCTCAGATAATCATTATAATTAATACACTGTTAAGTTTAATTGTAAGCATAACAAAGAAAGACAATATGCAAACAATTAAAGAAAGCAATAATCATAAACTGTGACCCAAAGAATTTCACAAGCATGGTCTTGACAGCATATAGCAGTTTATCTAATCTGTACTAATGCTTTTTGTTTAATCTTTAGTGCTTTCCTTTCACTTTAATTCATTTAATTAAAATGCAAGCTTTTAAGGAAATTAAAGTACATTTTGGCCAGCTGTTAAAGAAGACATGAAGAATTATACTTAGTAAAATCATATAAATAGTTAAATTCAATCAAATAAAACCACACTGAACTTGCAGTTTTCTACATTGTAAGCTGAAAGGCGTTACAAGCCACTGTCAAAGAGTTCTGCACATCAAGCAGAAAGGCAAAACGTTCAAGGAACTGTCAGCCCACACAAAAAGTAACAGATATGGTTTGATTCCACAATTTTTTCCACATTCACAGCACAGATAAAAATATCCAGGTACGAAGGTTTCTAACAGATAGATAAATGGTTGAGTCATTTTTAGACATTAATTGAACCTCAGAAAGGATTCCATTAGTATATGAGACCAGTCCTTACTGTTAAATTTTGTGGACAAGATCCACTATGAAATCTAGACTAACAAGAAGCTGAGGGACTACCTCACTGGATACAAATACCCAAAATACTGGAAGAAGAAATCCCCCCACACCTGACAAACTTGTGTGTACCAGCTCCATGGTCACACAAATATAAAGATGGGAAAAATCTCCCAAAACAAAGAAATCACTACTGAGGCACACTTAGAAGCTACACCAGCAGTGGTTTCCTGGGTCTACTTTTGAATGACGAATGCTTGAAATATCGAGCGCTCACATGAGCAAATATTTCAAACCTCGATGTTGCTATTTTTTTTTGCACTACAGTGTGGATCAGAATATTTGCCTTTCCTCACTGTAGTGCGATCTCAGAGTTGGAATATATATTTAGTGGGGGGTGTGAGGGGCACAGCCCCCCACAATAGCAATTTTGAGTTTTGGAATATTCGCTCATATGAGCGTTCGAGACATTGATCTTTCATTTTTCTGACACAGACCCGGTTTCCTGTGGAAAACAGTCAACAGCATTCTGTTCCTCAGCATCTCACAATTCAGTCACTTGATGATTTAGGTATCTAATCTCAACCACCTGTATTTACACCTTGTGAATGAAACTGCAGATGATCGCATAATAGAATGCAAAACTGAAGGCACACAGTTTGAAACTGAGTACAGCTAAGATAGCTCTAATGGCAGCAAATGGGGAAATCAGAAGAAGCTGAGTAATGAAATAGGTTCATAGGTGACTACTAGGCTAACTGACCTGGATGGCCATTTAGGCCAAGCCAATGACTCAAAGTTACTCTGTACATTATGCCTGTGAGGTGAAGACCTTTGTAATTATGCCAAGGGAATATCAGTGAAACAAGTTAGCAGCTTCAAGTATCTGGGAGGGGTTGTTGAGGATAAAGGAAGTGTGAATGAGGAGGTCAAACCTAAAATCAGAGGGACTGCAGCTAACTGGCACAGGGTGTCAGGGGTAGTGTGTGACATAAGAATGTCAAACAAGCTGAAAAGTAAAGTGTACAAACCAGTGGTGTGACCAGTACTACTGTATGGTACAGAATCCTGGGCAGTAAAAGTAGAGTAGCTGAGGAAGCTTGAGAAGATGGTGATGAAGTGCTGGGTGGTAGGATGCAGACTGTAGGGCAGATGAAGAAATGCGGACATCAAAGTAGAAACTAAAATACCTCCAATTGCAGAGAAGGTCAAAGAAAACAGATTACGGCAGTACAAGCATATGCAGAGGAAAGCAAAAGACAATCTGGTGAAGAAGATTTGCGGCACAAAGAAAGAAGGCAAGAAATAATGAAAGCGTTCAGCAACAAGACAGCTCGATTGTGCTTGAGAAGATCTGCATGACCATCAAAGAAGGTAGGAAAGTGGCATGGAATCATGAGAGATGGTGACAGCCTATGTCCTGACCCCATGTAGTGGCATTGAATCGTGAGAGATGGTGACAGCCTATGCCCTGACCCCATGTAAAAAAAAAAAATGGGAGTAAAGGGGATGATGATGATGATGATGATGATGATGATGATGAATAAAACTGCATCTGATAGCACATCACTTGTCAAGGCCTCTGATGTATGAAGATTCCCTACTGGCTTCTGTCAAACAAGTAAACAACAAAACCAAGGAGTGTTTCAGTGCAAAAACATCACAAATAAGCAGCAAAAGCACTGAAGAATGAAGAGCCACAACTCCCAGGAGTTATAAAACACCACAGTTGTTTAATGTTTCCAAGATAAACACAAGACACTCAGTAACAGTAAAAAAAGACATCTGTCAAACAAGGCTCTACAGATCATGTCATCATATATCAGACTTAGAATGAGAAAAAGAATTGCAATAATGTTTGCATGGTGCTGGAGCAGTTAACACTGCTGTCTCACAGCTTCTGATTCAGTTCTCAGCTGGGGTGCCCTCTGTTCAGAGTATGCATGTCTTTTGTACCCATTCACATTTTGCTAGGTGGTACAGTTTACCATCATTAGGTCATGTGTCTGTTGTCTGTAATGCATTACATTGAAAGTACAACAGCAAAAAAACGCAATGCCGACTCACAGAGGTTCGAATGGCTATAATGTGAATGCGCTATGCCATTCAAACACATGGACAAATCCCAAAAATGGTTTTCTGTCAAACCATTTTCGACATTTGTCCTCAAAGTGTTCCATAATTTGCTCTGTCGAGTCGTGCAAATGTACGATCGCACATACCATTCTCAACAAACTGAAGGCAAACCAGGTGGTACTTTGGTTTCCTTCCACGTTGCAAAGGGATCTTGTTAGGTATATTTTTAATCCTGTAAAGTATCCAGTGGTGTGTGTGCAGTATGTAAGCTTATATTTGTGTGTTCTGTGATGGACCATTGTTCCATCCAAGATTAGTTCTGAGCCTTGCACCCTCTACTTTCTGAGCTAGGCTCTGCGTCCTCTGCAACCCTCAGCAGAATTAAAGGGATATCAGACACTGAATGAAATATGCATACCTAGCCAGAAGTTTTACCTGGTAAGGAATAAAATTGCAGTTCTTTAAACAGGAGATTCTAATTTGGCACTTTCTGCCTATAGAAGGAGCTTTGTCTTAACTCTAGGGAAATACCATGACAGAGTTTGCTGGATAGCACCTCCCAAAATGAGCAGTGAATGCCCAGGCCATATTAAACTTCGAGCACCACCCAAAGAGTGCAGAGAAGGCCAGGCCATATTAAACTTCTTCCCCTTGTCCTTTGCAGTGAATGAAGAATAGTATTTTTTTTTCCAGATGTATTAAGGAGATTTAGCAGCCATTAGGAGGATGTTATTCCACTTCAAGCACACAGAACGCATTTACTAAATGTCAGTTTGCTAGCACCTGTTCCCAGGAAGCAGGTCCTGGAGCTTTGGTTCAGTTAAAAAGCCTATCTAGTCATGACTGTGTGAAAAGGAGGTTACCCGAATAAAACCCTGATCTTCAAGGGTCTATATTATATTCTCGAAAGCCGACAATGTTGAATCTGACATTGTCGACACAAGAATATCGAACGCTCCGAATCTCAAGCATGTAAATGGAAATCTCCATAAGGGGAGATTTCCATTTACTGCATTGTAGTGCGGTCTCGGAGTTGGTATATTTAAGTAGCGGGGGGTGTGGGGGTGTAGGGGGGCTTGCCCCCTTCTTAAACCCGTTAGGGTACTTTTTGCTTTTTTTTTGTGTATGTTTTTATAAGGTCGATGTTTGGAGACATCGACCATATGGTGTCGACCATATGTTGTTCGATGTTTTCAAACGACGATCTTATAATATAGACCCATCTTCAAGGTATAACAGCCTCATCAGCACTTTGGTAAGTTAACCATTAAACTATAGACAATGCCAGAAGTAACATTTTAATGCTGGCTATTGGGCCCAAACTTAGGATCCTATGGTAAGCCTTTAGACAGTAAAATTGTTTACAGTATCCTAATACAGAAGTGTGCTCAACCAATAAGTCAAGAATGCAGATAAGGTGGTTCATTAAGCACCATCCACTGTCTCTCACAACTGCAGTATGTCTGCCTCATACTTTGTGCATAGGGAGTTTTGGTGCTCTCACAAAGACAGAAGTTTTTCGTTATAGTAACTGCTATAACTTTCTTGATTTGAGCATTTTGTGCTTTGTCGCATTAGTTTGGTAATGTTTAAAGAGATAGTTATAGTCTTATGCAGTGACTCTAAAGAAGATTCCTTTAGACTTCTTGCCCATCCAGCTGATTCTACAGTCCATGTAGACTGTGGCACCATACCTCTCAAACTCTTAGTGCAAGAAATCTGGACAAAGCCTAACAAAATGGGGGGACAAAGGCCCAAAAATAGGGACATATTTTAAGTGTTGCTCTATTAAACCTAGAAAGTTGCTAGACTAACAGGGTTTGTTTTAACATACAATTTCTGAAGGATTTGAAGTCTGAAACTGAAATGTTATTTAGTGAATTTAATCCTCAGATCATCCCAGTGATTTGTCAGAAAACCACAAATTTTATGAGCAACAGATGAAAAATATGAGTCAAAAATCTGGACATTCTGAGAAAATCCGGACAGTTGAGAGGTATGTGTGCCACAATTTTTCTTTTCTGGCAACTTCCACCTTTTGATGTGGTCTTTTGTGCATTCTGGCCAGCAGTGGTATTAAACTAGAGATTATTTGCCATAAATTTTGCTTACTCTTTGCTGTACTCTGACATGGAGACAGTAAGAAATGTTACTATCTAAGGGTGAGTGCCAGGTGCCCTTTGCTGTCTGCCAGTTTATTACTTCATTTAACAATTGGGAGGTCCCAGCTGCATTAACAGTACAACATTGCCACTTTAGTGCAAAAATGAGACTTGAGGAGATTGGGAATTTCAGGATGTGATATAAGGATGAGAAAAAAAAAGAAATGCATTACTGGTGTAAGATGGCAGGGCATACAGTCTTTAAATGGCATCAATCAGCAGATGCAAAAAGTTGTTTGATCCACTAATAGGAAAAGAACCAGGAATAACAATTTGGTTTGCTTATAAAATGGAACCTAGGTAATCCACTCAGGCTCAGCGGTCTTTGACAATGCTATGGAATAACCTTGCTCACCAAGCGATTGAAGCCAACCATTTAAATGTAGACTGCATCCATCTGATGTTCATCACTGCTGCAGTGGTCTTAGTTATATGTGTTATGTCCTGCCAAGGATATAACAGCCAACCAGCTTCCAAAGCTTTAGGGCACCTTCCACACACCCATATTGTCATATAGCTCAAGTTGAGCTGATTAAAAGACAAGTTTGGGCACAAAGCCCTTCACAGCTTTGCTGCCACTGAACACTGTGCTCCTCTGAGTCTTTTGAGGATTGACTCTTGGCTTCTGCTGTTCCTTTCCTGGGAAGATAAGTTCCCTTTGGGGAGAAAACTTAAATTTTCATAATTTTGTTGATGGTTTATTGCCTTCTTCTTAATAATGTTATTTTAAAGCTAGGAGTATTGTCTTTTAATGCACTGTATTGAGATTTTAATGTACTTTAAAGTGGAGCACTTTTTGTTTTTTGATTTTTTTTTTGTATTTTTTGGCTTAAATTTGGTGCAAAGTAACTGAAAACATTTTTTTTCTGTGGAGAAATCATGTTTATTTTGCTTTGTATGATACACACAAGATGTGTGCATCACCGTACAGTGGAGGTTAGCATTTTGCTCTTTTCCCTGTTGCTGTACAATCTCAGAGTTAGTATACTTATATTTGTAGGGATATGGATGGTACACCTACCCCCCACGGAAGGTGCAGAGGGCCTTGCACCCGGGCCATACCCAAATTATATGTTTGTTTTCTTATTTACAGACATGGTGGTATACAGTCTTTTATGTCTGGAGATCATGGCATAGTGGGTGAAGTTTTATTTATTTTTCTGTGTCCTACTGTGTTTTAATCTCCTAACATTTAGGTATTCAATGCATTGTGTTTTGATGCATGACGTTTTAATGACTTGTGTAGAGGATTTAATGCCATATACCCATATCTGCCGATCTGTGTATCTATATCTATGTATATATTTTACACATACACACACACACGCACACACGCACACACACACACACGCACGCACGCACACACACACACACACACACACATATAATATATGTGTGTGTGTGTGTGTGTGTGTGTGTGTGTGTGTGTGTGTGTGTGTGTGTGTGTGTGTGTGTGTGTGTGTGTGTGTGTGTGTGTGTGTGTGTGTGTGTGTGTGTGTGTGTGTGTGTGTGTGTGTGTGTGTGTGTGTGTGTGCGCGTGTGTGTGTTTGTGTGCATACAGACATTAAATCCTTCAATGACATTAAACCAAGAACCTTTTTATTAATATTTTGGATCTAAGTTTATCTGTAAGACCCTCAACCCATAATTTCTTCTTTTTTTCCTTCCATCCCGTATGCAAATGCTAACAGTCCATAGCTGATCCTGTGGATTAGTCATTTAAGCTGTAGAAAGCAAGTTTCAGACAGTATTTGTCCAGTCACCTTTGTAGGTAAATGCATAATAATACAGGCAATGACCACTCAATGCTAGCCTTGGCATGATCAGTCCTGGTTACTAACTGCATGTAACATGATCGTGCCCTATAGCTGTTGTTTATATTACCAAAAGATCAAAGGCTGCATTGTCGATGCTGTAGGTGTCAGCTATTACCAGCCTGAAATGCAGAGGCACCACCCTCATATATCTGTGGATATTAGCAACAAAGTAACCCAAACAACACAATTATCAATTATTTGGGATCATACCACTAAACCTGCAGATATTGAAAATAAAATCAAAGGCCCTTGAAAAGTTGGGACATCCAGGTAAAAATATGGACATCTAATTATTATAAAATTTGAATACCAAGCAACACACAAGTCTTCCCACTTCCAGTAGGAATGTGGGATACTACTCTGAAACACGTTTAAAAAACAGAAAGTGACAAAAATTATGAAAAAATATAAACACAATATCAAAGAGACAGTGCTAAATCTCTGGACTTTAATGGATTGTATCACAAAATTCTACCACACAAGGTCATTTATTTTTGTTTCAGAAAAAGGGAGATCTAAGAGATACGTGTCCTCTTCCTTTAAATTACCGGTGCTGCTAGTTTGCTGGTCATGTAGTGTGATTTTCTGTGTACTAGACGGCTTCAAAAATCACAAATTGTCTGAAGGGTAAATCAGACCTGAAAATAGGAACATTCCCCCAAAACAGGGACATTTGAGAGGTCTCTTTGGGATATTTTCTGTATGCAAGTTGAACAGTCCCTGCTCCAGTATGGATCCCTCTAGATACCAGATTTATTTAACCTAACTAGTGTCAGTCCCAGTAGCAGCCCTGTGGGTATCAGCTGTATATGAGCTAACCAGTGCTAGATGCAGCATTTAGCCCCTCTGATTATCAGCTGTATGCAATCTAATCAGTGCTGCTCCATGAGTCCACCTGGATATCAGCTGCATAAAACCTAAACACTCCGAGTCTTAGCAGCAGCCCCTGTCAATGTAGGTTTCATGTAACCTAACCAGGACAAGTTACTGTATCAGTCCCCCTGGGTTTCAGCTGCGTTAAACCTAAACACTACCAGTCTTAGCAACAGCCCCATGGATATGGGCTGCATATATCCTTACCAGAGTGCGTCCCTGTATCAGTCCCCCTGGGTATCAGCTACACTAAACCTAAACATTGCCAGTTTTAGCAGCAGCCCATATGGATATGGGGTGCATATATCTTTACCAGGGTGCGTCCCTGTATCATTTTCCCTTGGGTATCAGCTACACTAAACCTAAACATTGTCAGTCTTAGCAGTAGCCTCTGTGGATACAGACTTCATGTAACCTAACCAGAGTAAGAGCTTGTATCAGTCCCCTGGAAATCAGCTACACAAAGTCTAAACATATGGATATGGGCTGCATTTAACCTAACCAGAGCGAAAGCCTGTATCAGCCCCCTGGGTATCAGCTACAAAAAAAAAAAATAAACACTGCCAGTCTTAGCAGCAGTCCCTGTGGATATAAGCTGCATATAACCTAACCAAAGCAAATGCCTGTAACAGCCCCCCTGGATATAAGCTACAAAAAAACTAAACACTGCCAGTCTTGCTAGCCCCTATGGATACGGACTGCATATAACCTTACCAGATCGAGTCCCTGTATCAGTCCCCCTGGGTATCAGCTACACTAAACCTAAACACTGTCATGCTTAGTAGCAGCCCCTAACTAGTGCTGGTCTGAATGTCATTTCTTGTGGCACCCCACTTATCAGGGGCTGGCGTGTCAGTTTTTTATTTATTTCATCCCGTTCTTTCTATCTTTACAGATTCCAACATTCCCTTCCACTGCTCCCTCTTGAATGACAATGTCTGTTATCAGTCTTACTATGAAGAGCACTTGAAATAAATAAAAGCAAATCCCCACTTATACATCAAGCATATTCAGCCTTTAAAATGAATGCCCTACTTTGTATTTCTCATTAGAGGCTTTTATTTCTTTGAGACTGACAAAAGTCTGCCTTGTAAGTGACACAGATTCACATGACATTTTATTAATTTATTTGTTTATTTGTTTGTTTGATAAACAGTTCAATGTACTGGCTCAAAGACCCTTTTCAGCCTCAATCAAACCAGGACAAAGGCAATAAATGACTATAAAAGCATGTTTATAGGTTACAGAAAGACATGACTAACACACATTTTTCATTAAACTACACGTGGGTTTAGAATGAAATAGCATATTAAGTACTGTTTACAAGTATAAGTGTGATAATTCAATGCCATTGCATAACATATGACTTCTACATGCAAATGAAGTTAGGCTGACATACTTTTCATCCAATGAGATCACTCCCTGTTAAAGAATGTCAGCAAAAATGTTACCTGTCTTTGTATAAATGACATTCAGTCTTCCAGTTAGGTGGTCTCTGTCTCGCAACATTTGGGCCCTTAGCAATTTTTAAAGAAGTTTAGAAGTTTTTTTTTTTTTTTTTATTAATGATGGATTCTCATCTTATTTTGGCTAAGATTCAGGATTTGGTTTTCAGTGGAATTCTTGTTCTTAATTGTTAATGAGTTTTACATTTAGAAGAACGGTTGAGTGTAATATTACAGGAGTCACGTATTGTGCTTTATTCCATTACAGGATTTGAACCCAGAGTAGTCTCAAGCTGTTGCACTGTATGTTGCATATTGTTTACATATGCTGACACAGGTACAACTACAGTATAAACAAAAAGACGAGTGACTGACTAAAATAAAGCAACGTATGGTGAAGTGAATGGACAGCGGCAAGTAAATCAAATGGACTCCTTGCTACTTTGTCTTATCTGTCCTGGTCTCTTTATTCTTACTTATTTTTTTACATAGCAACTACTGAAGAAAAAACAACGAGCCAACAACAAATGGACTGCAACTCAATTTTACAAAAGCATTTATGTTTGAGGTTATTTTTTACATAGTTTATTTTTTCCATTCCCATTTCCATCCTTATTCCTTCCTCCCTCATCCTTCAGCAGCTATCATTTGTTTTATCATTTCAGTTTTCTCCTGTTATACGTGTGTTAAAGTGATATACAACATTATTGTTCTAATGTTGTAAAACCTGTATTAAAGCCTAAAGCCAGTCAAAGTGTTTTGCTGGCAGTGCTTCATAATAAGGTCTCCTTGTTGTGAGCACTTTTCCGACAACCTCTTAGAGTAGGACTATGTTTAGTATATTTTTTGCACTCTGTTTTTGCAACCAGTATTCTCAGTATAATTTATTTAGTCACAGATGATCTACTTTCTAGAAATTTCTATTAGAAGATGCACGTCATCACAATACAGTGCTGTGTTGTTGTTGAAATTTTAGCTACAGAAACATTTTGTAGCTGTTGGGTTTTTCTTAATTCTGACTGCCTTTTGTTTATACAGCACTTTTATTTACCACTAGGAGACTACTTGGGTAACCACTTAGTCTGTCCAGTGTTCTCACTGGACTGTTTGGCATCTTGGTGTCACTGTAGTGCGTTATAGTGATCCTATCCATTATACTGTTATAGCTTAGAAGTTAATTCACACTAGCATGTCACCATTCAATCAGAGTGTAGCTGACTTTGCTTGCAGTTGCCTGCCAATGACTTATAACATTTCAGCTCCTTTTTTGTCTGTTTCTTACAGAGATTGCATACTCAGAGCTCATTAGATATTTCTCATTGTCACTTAACAGAACAGTTAAAAAAGAAAAGATAGTGCTTCTCCAAGTCTAAAAATATATTTGTCAACTGCACAAACCCACTCGGCTCACAGTCCCTGTTCAGAGTCAAGCTAGGTGCAATGTCCAGTTAAGTGATTTGCTGAGAGTCACACAGTAGGCAAACAGAGGTTGTAGGAATCACACCCAGAGCTACTGCGAGACATAGGAGCATACAGATGTAAATCTCATAGGTTCATAGGTTCATAGGGGGTTGGAGTATGTCAGGGGCCTTGAGCACCGACACATGTCACCTATGACCTGACGAGCTGGAGGAGTTTGGAGTTGGCTCAATCTGACAGATTTTTTTTGAGTCCCTTTCCTTTTGGTGAGGAAGGAACTTTCTGGTCTCTCTCTGCTTGCAGATGTCAGGTGAGATACATCCCGAATGGGCATTTGTACTGATCATTGGTCTGATAAGTGAAGAGTAGTACAGGAAATGACCTCACTAGATCTGGATGTGAATCCCTTCATGATCAGGTGGGCAATGTAGAGAAGGTTCTTTAACCTTTTTAACTTAGCGTGAGTCAAAAAGAAGGCCACTGTCAACCTGGGGTCCCAGGTCCCTGATAACCAAGGTCAAGGTAGGCTGTATGGACTGCCTTTCCCTCATCAATGGCCTTGATGACTGTTTCTCTGCCATGTATCTGCAATGTGTCTGTTGGTTCAGTGATTTTGTATCATTTTTGGATTAATTCTGAGCATATCTGGTAGTTTCCACCCAGGTTCCTAACATAGCTGAAAAGGCCTTATGATTGTCCTTTGAATCCCATAGCAATTTTTCTCTCAAAATTCTTAGTTGATTTTTTTGTGTGACGATTTTTTTTTTTACTAATAATGATCGGGTGACTTCTTTTTACTGATTTTTTCTATCTATCATGTAATAGCTCCACTCTTATTGTAAAGTTTGTTAATGGCTGAGGTCCACAGACTGGATTTTTTATTTTGTGGAAAGAGTCTTGGTTTTTTTTTGGGATTGTCTGATCCATACAGTCCTGGAGGTGTTCATAGAATGTTTGTGATAATGAGATAGTATATTTTCTCTCTTCTCCTAGAACAGTGACTAGCTGTTCCATGGCATTGAATTTATGAACTCCAGGAACGACTTTGTATATATAAGAAGTGACAAGTGTTTTTTTTTTTTTTTTTTGAAAAAAAAACTTTAGGAACAAGTGCTGGCTTTTTTTTAAAGGATATATACTGTTAGTTAGGTTAGTAGAGCAGTTCTAAGGGAAAAATGAAGAACAGATTTTATGGAGCCAGAAAGTTCAAGTTACTGTCCTCCTGAGTCTGTCTTAAAACCTCCATTGGCAGCTCTGTACCTCCCACACTCCCAAAACTTCCCCTGACCAAAAAAAGAAAATGGAGAAGACAAAGGAACCAACACAAAGCCCAGGGATCAGCAAAATCTGATCACAAAATCTGATCACTGGAACAAAGGACCAGTTAGAAGAATATTTTTTTTGTTTTTTTTCAAGTTTTTTTTCACAGACAGAACAGAAAGCATAATAAATGCTTTGCTTTTTGATTAAATGCACCAAACTGTCTGGTAAACTTCCCACTTGCAAGAAGTAATGGTTGTCATTTGGGGACCTGCACACTTTGTGGAGTATATTTATTTTTGTTCTGTTGAACATGTAGGTGTGTTGATCCAAATATCATTTTCAGCCATGATTTGTGCCGTAAGGCAATATGAGTGCTCATTTTGTTAGTTTATTGATTTAGTTATTTATTTATTTGTCTTTCTTGACTGGGAAAAGTCTGACCTGGTAAAACCCATTTTCAGCAGAAGCCCAGGAGAAAAGCACTACATTTAAATTACACATGATGTATATTTGTAATTGCGGGGTAAAAATATCTATACATGAGCTGATTGGGTCTATAAGTGATCGAACACCTAAACGTCGACCCGTAAATGTCGAACTCTGACAATCGCAAACGGCCATTTATGTGAATCTTTTCCCTGGGAAAAAATTTGCTTGGCTGTCATTGGTAATTTGCCCTTTTCCCCAATGTAGAGAGCTCTCGGAGTTAGTATATTTAGTTGGGGGGGGTGTGGGGCACAGCCCCCCATGTCAGGGGGTGTGGGAGTGAAGCCCCCCACTTATTTAGTGTTTAAAGGTTTGTTTTGTTTCCTACGGCCAAGCAAATTTTTCTCAGTGAAAAAATTTGTGTAAATAGCTGTTCGTGGTTTTAAGGGTTCGACATTTACAGGTTGACGTTTAGGTGTTCGATCACCTTAATGTTCAATCACGTAATATAGAGGATTTTTAAATGTTTTTTTAAATATTTATTGCATGAATATGGCATTTTAACACAAAAAAAAACAAGGGAGAAATTAACATAAATTGGCTAATTATTGAATAGAAAAATAACATACAATAACAATTAGTGTATTAAAAGCATAATGGATCCAGCAAAGAGATAAAACTGGGGTGTTTTTGAGTTTAGTAATAACTTACAGGCAGACAAGTAGAATGTAGATAAAAATGATGAGAGGAATGAAAGGAGAAGTTATGGAAATGCATAGGAAGATAAATGGACAGAGGAAGAATTCTAGTTAGTGGTGGGATGTAAGAGAAGGAGGAACAGTAAGAGGTTAGGAAATAAAGGAGCGGTAAGGTACAAAAAACTGGGTAAGCAAAATGGCTGTAAGAGTTAAAGAAAGGTAATCTGAGGAAAGCTAGCCAGGTGAATGGAAGAACAGTGCCATCTTTGGCATAGGTACTGTTTAAGCAAAGTTTTAAAACAATGTAAGTTTTCTATCTGTTTTAACTGTGTGGGATTTCATTCCAGAGTTTTGACACATAATTAGAGCAGCAAGAGTTTCCATCAGCGTTCAATGTCTTACTGATGTCCTTCTATTTTACTGTTGCAATACTTCAAACAAGGGGGATTCCCCGCCAAGGGCAGACCAATGTCCAACCAGTATACCAAAGCCTTTTACTACGTAAGGTACACCTCGCGAATGTAGGGCATAAAAGCGACATCTGGATGTATCATCCTCAGAACTTCTATGCCGCCAGTCCGAATGCCATCTTCAATCAGCAGTCTGTTCACCCAAGTTGTTTGCTGGTATAGCAAACCATTCAGATAAGTGCCCCATTGGGATTTTCTTTTCTTATTTACTGCTGCTTTTTGCTACAGGGTTTTTACATGTCATCCAGAAAAGGCAAATGCCAGCTGGAAGACAAATTCCACATAAAGATAGTCACATTCAGTGCTTATTTTGCTAAGAGCCTATTCACGATCACAAAACTTGCAGTATTTGTCAGGCTTTTGTGCCTAAGATGTCTTTTCTCTCTTGCTATTTACTTGGAAAATCAGTGTCTCAAACTTTTAGCAAAAGACACTATGGAGGAAACTTCTAAGCCTGATGTTTTGTCTTCACTGAAGAGAAAGGCCAAAAAACCAAGGTCGGACTCTTCTGCTGCACCTCCTACATCAGACGTTTCTCTCAAGGCTGATGAAAGCCTGGAGGTTCAACTGGTTCTGTTGTCAGATTCCTCGGCTGGCGCTGTTTCAAAAGCCACCATGGATCTGATGGCAGCCACATCCTTGGAGGCCTTGCAGACATCCATTTTGGATGGTCAGTGGAAACCAAGACTCATTATTATAGAAGGACCTAGTGGGGTTCTACAAATTCTGGTAAATGAGGAGATTCCAATGACTATTGTTGAGTGCAGGTCAATGTCGGGTCCTTCCATGTTTCATAAGGTGGATGACCATTTAAAAAAGAAAAGACAAAGCATGTTTCTTCACCAGGAACCCTGAAAGAGAGTGGCAGAACTTTACCCAGGGCTTATTTTATGCCCTTATAGCTTTAAAGCCTCCTTCGGATGTCACTGTCCTTGCTCCTCTTTGGACATCTTCCAATTAAAAGAGAGTTAGAGATCAGGATTCTTCTGATGAGGAAGTTTCTTTGGATGAGGAATCCTTTGCCTATTCTGCCCAGATTCCTTGCCCTCTAGAGAATGCATCCCCTGAAGAGGAATGTACTAGTCCGGAATCTCCTATTGACGAGATTACTTTTGAAGATATGATTGCTAAAATGAGGGAGTATTTCAAGTGGGATTGCTTCCCAAGTTTCCGATGTGCAAAAGAGATATTATGAGCTCCTACCGATGGAGTCCCCTTCACTATCTGCTGTTCCTCCAGTTTTGCCTGCTTTCTCTTCAATGTCTCAGATTCTAGATTCTCAGCCCCCTTCTCCTAAGAAGCCTGACCATTTTTACAAGGTGCCTGAAGATTGAAAATTTCTTTACAAGTCTCCATCTGCTGACCCTTCAGTGGTTTCTGTGGCCTTAGATAAGCCCTGTAAATTACTGCCCACCACTAAACTTCTTCCCTCAGATAAGGAAAGCAGGCCTATGGAAAGACTGGGAAAGAAGGTCTGTACTTCTGCCATCCTTGCCTTCCGTGCTGTTAATTACCAAATTCATATGACTAGATATGTTTCGGCTCTTCTTTCCCAGGCTACTCAAGCTATTTCTGACCTTCCAGATTCTGAGGGGAAAACTTCAGCTTTGTCTTTGTTAGTGGCGTCCTCTCAGGTGGCGTCTATCAATTGCAGCTATGATGCAGCAGAAGCTTCATCTAGAGCTGCTGCTTCAAGATCTGTATTGAGGAGGTATTCCTGGCTAAGGCTCCAACCACTGGCAGATGACATAAAAGCTAAGTTGATGGCTGCTCCCCTGGATAACGATGGTTTGTTTGGTACTGCTGCTGCTGATTTAAGTCCTTACAGAAGAAAGGCAAGGAGTTACAGGACTCAAAACATCTTTTGGTTTCACCTGTGCGTAAGTTCCAAAGGAATTATTCCAAACCAATTTTTGTTTGAAGACATTCCCGTCCTCCTCTTAAAAGTAAGAAAACAGGTAGGAGTGCTCCTCCGCCTAAGACTGCTCAGGCTTCTCCTGGTCAGATGCAGCCCTTTCCTGACAAGCAAGGTAGTATCTGACCATCACATTTCTCACAGCCTCATTCCTCTTTCCGTTCATCTTTCTCTGTCTCTTCCACTTTGGACAAACATAACACAAGACTTATGGGTTCTGTCCATAATTCAGCAAGGGCATTTCATGGTTTGGAAATTCCTTCCTCCCTCCATGGGCATTTCTCAGCCACCTTGGGAACAGTTACATTTATTCCCAGAGATGTGTCAGGAACTGGTACATCAGGGAACTATTCTACAGGTTCCACAGGTTCAAAAGGGAAAAAGGTTTTATTCAATAATGTTTCTAGTGCCCAGAAAGGAGGGTCCTTGGAGACCCATTCTGGATCTTTCACACCTAAACACCTTTCTGAAAATTCCTTCCTTTCACATGTTGTCTCTTCAGACCCTGTTTCCTTTACTTCTTTCTCAGGCTTTCATGGCTTCTCTGGATATCAAGGATGCCTACTTTCACATTCCTATTTATCCCCTTTTCAGGAAGTTTTTATGTTTCTCTATTGCTTTCTGGCATTTTCAATTCTCTGCTTTGCTCTTTGGCCTCTCTGCTCCCCTCAAGGGTCTTCACCAAATGCCTAGCTCCTGTAATTGCTTCTGCAGGCTTCAAGGCATCCAAGTGTTTCCTTACCTTTCAAGCATTTTCACCAGAGAGTTTACAGCAAAATCTTCACTTTGCCATTAATCTTTGGTAAAGTCTGGGGTTCGCAATAAACTTCAAAAAGTCCTGCCTAACCCCTTCTCAAGGTCATGTTTTCCTAGGGTGCAGGATTCAGACAGTGCCTTTGCTGGCATCCCTACCGTCTCCAAAAACCTTGACTCTCATTTCCTTCTTTCAAACTCTTCTTCCTCTGACCTCTGCACAGTCATGGAGTTTCTGAGACGTCTGGGTTTTATGGCATCCACCATCCCTATGCTACCTCTAACCAAACTCCATATGAAGAAATTTCAGTGGTTCCTGAAATCAGTGTGTTGCAACAACATGCGCATCGCCTAAAATTTAAAGTTCCTCTTCTTCCCTGTCTAAAGAGGGAACTTCATTCGTGTATTCAGCAGTTGTCTCTGAACCCAGGCCTTCCCTTCCATCCATCTCTTCCATCTCAAGAACTGTTCACAGACACTTCAGAGGTAGGTTGGGGAGCAGCCTTTGGGACAATGAAAGTGCAGGGGGTGTGGTCTCCTGTTTAGCAGAAAGAGACTATCAACATCAAATAGATGAGAGTGATTTTACTGGTCCTTCAGGCTTTCCATCCTCTTTTTCCCCAGGGCCTCTCAAAGTGTTTACAGACAACACCACAGTCCTATGGTATGTAAACAAACAGGGGGGAACAAAATCTTACCTTCTTTGTGGGCATGCACTCAAGGTATGGGAACTTGCGGTTCAGTATGATGTATGTGACTCTTCACGCGGTTGATATTCCCTCAGGTTAAAACTTTGTAGCAGACACTCTGAGCAGGTCCTTGACTCAATCCCATGAATAGATGCATCACAGAGATGTGTTTCTGGACACTGCCTACAAGTGGGGTACTCCTCAAATAGATCTGTTTGTCTCCATTCTGAGAAGACAAGTTCCTCAAGTTTGTGCCAGAGCCCCAGGTCCTCGGGTTTGGAAGATGGACACCCTCTCATTTTCTTGGAAGGGGATGTTTCTTTATGTATCCCCCCTTCCTTTCATTCTGAACATTCTGTTCAAGATTCAACAGGACAAACCCAAAATCTTGCTGGTGGCTTCCACTCTTCATCTGACTCTGTGGGTGATAGGATTCTGATTGCTTACAGACACCTTTTCTCTGAGGGCATGCTTAGGGTTTTGCAGGAGGCCAGGAAGCCCAATACTATGAAATCCTACATATCCAAATTGACAAGGTTTTCTATCTGTTGTCTTTCATGTAACCTGGATCCAATCTCAGTAGCTGTTCCTGTGGTTCTTTCATACTTGTGTAAATTTCTCAATGCTGGGTTGGCTTATTCCTTCCCACCTATCAGATATTTTTGCTTGTTTGCTTTTATCTCCTCCTTTAGCTTCTAGGTTTGAGGCAAAACAATTTTTAAAAGGTGACCTTCATGTCAGAAAGCCTATTCCTCCCTGGGATCTTAATTTGTTTTGGAAAAATTGACTGTGGCTTCTTTTGAGCCTGTGGCTTCAGCTTCCTTGCAACACTCTTCTTGGTAGACTGTTTTGTTGTTAGTCCTTACTTCGGCCAGATGTGTGTCTGAACTTCAAGCCCTTATGGCCTGTCGTCCTTTTTAGTTTTTCATAAGGACAGGGTGTCCTTGTGCAGTAATCCTTCTTTTATGCCCAAAGGTAGTGAATGAGTTGTCACTTAATCAATCTATTCATTTGCCTACTTTTTTCCCTTCTCTACAGTCTCCTAGCGAGAAGGTACTACACACCTTGGATGTGCATAGACAACTCAAATTTTATTTGGATAAGACTAAGGCTATCAGGAAATCTGATCAGCTTTTTGTTTCTTTTTATCCCAGGTCTTTGGGATTGGCTGTTTCCATGCAGACCATTTCTTCTTGGATTTCTAAAGCTATTTCATCTTATTATTTTTCCTCAGGGAAAGGCCCTTCCTTCTTCTGTTACTGCTCATTCCACTAGGGCTGTGCTTCTTCTGGACCTTTTTTTAAGGGTTTGGACACTGATTCCATTCTTGAGACAGCTACCTGGACTTCTCTGCATTCTTTCACCAAACACTACAGGTTGGATGGAATTTCCAGACCTAGAGCTGGTTTTGCTAGGGCTGTCCTTCATGGCTTTCTAGAGAGCTATACTGGTCCTTTCTCCTCCCAAGTTTCTTCCTGAGGTTAGGCAATCTTCCTTATGTTAAGAATACTGCAACAGTAGAATAGAAGGACATAGTGCATATAATGATAGATGTCCTTCTCTTCATTGTTGCAGTATTCAATCCCTCACCCTATGCCCTGGTACTTTTGTGTCTTCTGGATGTACTGTTAACCTATTCCTTAGGCTGGCATTCAGTTCTAAGGATGGTATGCCTGGGCATCACTTTTATGCCCTGCGTATGCAAGAAGCATATGTGTGACATATAGCGTACCTTAGGTAGTACTATTGTGCGGTCTGAATGACAATAAAGTTCATTGGTATAGTGGCCAAATGTCTGGCTGCTCTTGGCAGGGGATCACTCATGTTAGGAATACTGCAACAGTGAAGAGAAGGACATCTATCATTATGGTAAGAATTTACACAACTATACTATACATGGTACAAGTTTATTGCACTACAGTGCAGTTTATGCAGTGCAATAGTTTGTATTGTGCTGCATTTTGCAGGTAAGTGCAGTTTAGAGTTTGCACAGTTTGTGGGCAATTATCAGGCTGTGTTACAGTACAATAACAGTTCAATTATGTCTGCATTAGTAACCACATCTGTTTGTTATAGACGTGGTGTTAGCACTCCTTTATGCAACTGGATTCTGGACTTTCTTATTGACAGACCACAAAAGGTATCTGTAGGCAACAACACCTTGATGAGCATCATTCTGAACACTGGAGTACCTCAAGGATGTGTCCTCAGTCCCCTGCTGTTCACCATGCAGATGCATGACTGCATCACTAGGTACAACACAAAGTTTGTGGATGATACCACAGTGGTGGATCTCATCAGCAATGGTGACGAAAAAGCCTACAAGAACAGGTGAACCAACTGATTGGCTGGTGTGACAATGACAACCTGGCTCTCAATGTGAATAAAACAAAGGAGATAATAGTAGACTTCAGGAAGAGACACAAGGCTCATTCTCCAGTCACAATAAAAGGAGAAACAGTGGAAATGGTGAAAAGTTCCTGGGGGTGCATATCACTGAAGACTTGTCTTGGTCAATAAACACTAATCATGTTGTCAAGAAGGTGCAACAGTGTCTACACTTTCTAAGAAGGTTGAGGAGAGCAAAACTACCACCTTCAGTTCTCACAGCCTTCTACAAGGGTACCATTGAAAGTATCCTGACTAGTAATCTCTTGGTGTGGTATGGAAACTGCACGGTTTCAGATCACAAATCTCTCCAGAGGGTGTTGAAAGGGATGGAGAGAATTATCAGGTCCATGCTCCCATCCATCCAGGACTTGCACTCTGCTAAGTGCCTCAGCAGAGCCATGAAAATAGTCAGAGCTTGCACTCACCCTGCCCATGGTCTGTTGTTGTGTTTGTCTTCAGGCAGGAGATACCGTAGCTTGTGTTGTAAAACCACCAGGTTTAATAGAAGCTTTATTCCACAAGCCATCAGACTTCTGAACTCCAGTAATAACATACATCATGCTGGTCATCGAGTTCTGGAGTTACAACACTGAAGTAATTGACAGACATATGCAATAACTCTATGAAAGTACAATGTTATACCTTATGTGCAATATTAATGATGCCAAGTTAACAGTCTATGCAATATGCCAAGTTAGCATTTCGTACAATCTGAAATCTGTGTAATTCTGATCTGTGCTATACATTATCTGTGCAATATTTTGGGTAATGATGAAGACATGTAAGTGGAGTAGTCTTGGTGCATGTCATTGTACTTGTTACTGCACTGCATAAATGTCTTATTGTTGTTATTGCTGGATTAGCTTTAGTACATGTGTTATTGTTGTATTAGTATTAGCAATATATGTTGCATGCACATTGAGTTCAAAGTAATCCAGTTTCATTCAGTTGCACTGTTGGGCGGTCTGAATGACAATAAAGTTCACTTTGACGTTAACTTTGAAGCCTCTCTTGCTTGTTCTTGACCAGTAAGTTCCAACACTTGCCCTTCATTTTGCTCTACTCATTGGTAAGAATGGTTGGCTGTGAATGCTAATGGCTATGTTCATTGCAAATCCAAGTTAGTAGCTTTTTCTCCAGTCAGGTACCTCACTGTACTGGCTGTAAGCTGTGGGGTGCAAGGTGTAGGTAAGGGTGGAAGCAGTGGTAATGCTGCATGCTGAGACAGCTGCTTGGTGGATGGATGGATGGATGGATGGATGGATGGATGGATGGATGGATGGATGGATGGATGGATAGATGGACAGATGGATAGACCAATTGTCTACTTTTGTTAACCAGCTTATCCATCTGGTCAGAGCTTGATTTTCAATGGAGGGAGAGGGAACATTATTTAAAGGTAAACAGTAGAGAAAATAATAAAACATCCAGATAATACCAATTAGTTGGACAAAGTGTAGCAGCATTAAAAGAACATGACTATTATACCTCTCAGCTGTCAAGAATTTTGCAGAATGTTCATATTTTTGCCTCATTTTTGGTCCATTTCTCATAAAGATTATGTTTTTCTAGCAAGTCATTAGGCATTGCAGTCACTAAATAATGGCAACCATTTGAGTTTTAGACTTCATATCCTTCAGAAAAATGCATGCTAATCCAAAGCCTGTTAGTCTAGCAACTTTTCATGGGTTCATAGGGAGTTACTGGTCAAGCAGACCAGAAGGTCATTAAGGAGCCTATCACAAATTCCCAAGTGGCCCAAAGCACCGTCTGGTTAAGTGACTTGTTCAGGGTTACACAGAATGCTGCATTATTTTAAAATCTGCACTTAAAGTTACATTTTAGTCAAATTTGATCGAAAGTTTGTTTGTTTGCTTGCTTAATTTAACTGTGGAGGCTGCCCACTAAAGTGTGCTAGCCTGTGTAACTAATTTATCACTGTCTCTGCATTTTCTGTGTGTTTCTACCAAAAAAACAAAAAACAAAAAAATAATCCTTGTTTTCCCGCCTCTCCTCGACTAGTTTAGACCAGTTTACAGGCATTGCTGTATTCTGGGCTGTGGTGTAGTTCCTGTGTTGTCCATTACCTTACTTGGATAGAAGGAAGTTTCTTTGCTCACCAGTGGGAGTGGGGAGCCTTGAGCAGCCTACCTGTCCCTGTAGGAAGTGACCTCAGCACAAGAAGCTGTAGTAATTGGTTGTTTTGGACCATTTCCAGCTGTTTTGTAGTTCACTGTTTAAAATCCGCGTTTGCACGGCTTTGCACGGTTGTGCTCATAGGTTAAACAAGGTTAAACTTTTCTGGCTCCGCCAAGTCTGCTCTTCAAATTTTCCCTTAAGGAAGCTCTACTCTTAGTATAACCAGACTACTCACTATATTATAAGCCTAGCACTTGTTCTCAATACTTCTCTACTAAGTAAGCACTCTAGTACTAAGTAAAGCACTACATCTACCTACCACCCCTGTTAATATCCACTTCCCTTAAAGGTACAGCACTCCCTTATACAGTTCTAGCATGTCGAGTGGTAGATTACTGGCGTTGTCTCCAGTTCAGCTGCTCAATCTGGGTATCTTGAGACAATGCTATAATTGTCTCATGTACACAGACAACCCTCTCCTCCACCCAACAAACACAAATACATGTGAGAGATGCAACTATATAGCCAAACTGGAGGCTGAACTCTCTCAACTCAGGGCTGGCATGACCAGATAGGAGGAGATGGCAACCACACACACAACAATCCCAGTCCCACATAGACCTACCACAACTGCAAACCAAACACATAAAAACACAAAGACATACTCGGAGGCTCTAATAAAAACTTACCAAAACAACAGAGGCTCCCAAAGCAGACATCCAAAAATCCACCACCTCAAAACAAAACACATGCAACACATACTTCAATAAATCAGTGTGTCAACCAATCACAGCCCTTAAGGCCAAACACCTTGCCTGATACACTAGTAATAGGTGACTCTATAGTCAGACACACTGATGTCCCGCTGACCAGGCTGAACAAGGAGAAGGTGACTGTGAGCTGTCTATCGGGAGCTAGGATCCGCCACATAACACACGCACTCAAGTCACTCCAAAGCAAGTACAAATATGACTCCGTCATTGTCCATGCTGGTGTGAATGACCTGAGACGTACCTCCCTGGACTACATGAAAAGAGACATAGAGGAGCTCTCCAATAATGTAGCGCAGGCTGGTATGACCCTGATCCTGAGCAGCATCTTGCCCTCACCAAGAATGATACCACAATACAAAGACAAGATGATCAGCTTTAACAATTGGCACAAGTACTGGTGTCATTCTAAGGGGATCCAATGTCTGTCTGCCTGGGATGACATGTTGGACAAGCCACGCTGCTTCACAAGGGATGGCTTACACCTGTCACCACTGGGCTTCCGCATATTGGCTAAGGCTCTTGCCACCCCCATAGTGACTTTTTTAGGCAAGGCTCAAAGGACAAACCCACCTCCTTAGAAAACAATAATGGAAAAAAACTAAGGGTAATGCTGCTGAATGCCAGAAGTCTAAATCTCAAGATGCAGGCACTTGATGCACTCCTCAGCATGGAGAACATCGACGTCTGTGCAGTAACTGAAACCTGGTTCAAGGCTCCTGAGAGCACCCCAGTGTTTCCAGGCTATACCTCGTATCATGCTTTTCGGCCCCAAAATCCGGGCTGAACCACAAAGGGAGGGGGAGTGTCCATATTCATCAAGGACACCCACACCTCCAGGTTAGTAACAACACATGAAGCATCAGAGACCATACAGGTGCAACTAACCATAGGCAAAACTGCTATACAACTGGTAGCATGTTACAGACCACCCTCCCAATCTCAAGAACCCCACTCAGCCTTCCTGAAGACATTGGAGGATATGAATGTATCACAAAATACCATCATACTGGGAGACTTCAACTACCCAAACATAGATTGGGTACATGATTCTAGCCCTAATACCCTAGCCCAAAGGTTCCTGGAATTCATAAATTCAAATGCACTGGAACAATTAGTCACCTCTCCCACTAGGGGAGATAATATACCAGACCTGATCATCACAAACATGGGGACAAAATGCTCCACACCGGAAGTATACCCCTCACTAGTGAGATCTGACCACAAACTAATCACCCTGGATATACATATCCCACCTCCACCCCCAGCACAAAAGACCACAGTGAAAAACTTCTCAAAAGCAGACTTCACTCTTCTTAAGACTGAGATGGTTTCCTTTAAGCCCACTGTGCCAGTGGATACCACATCCCACAATGCCGGATCCTTCACAAATGCCTTCTATGGACATCTCCAAGAATGCATGGATCATGCAATCCCAAACAAATCCAAGTCCCTCTCCACCAAAGGTAAGTGTCCTGTCTGGTGGACCTCAGCCATAAACAAATTGTATAACAAAAGAAGGAAGCTACTGCACATCAGAGCAAAATCCCATGAAGGGAAGACATCTCTGATCAACATTAGCAGAAAACTACGTTCTCTCATAAAAACATCCAAGGCCAACTTTGAGAGAAAAATCGCTAAGGACACTAAAGATAACCACAAAGCCTTCTTCAGCTATGTTAGAAATCTGGGAAACCCTCAGATATGCTCAGAGTTGGGTCACAACAATAAACAATACACTGAACCCACAGATATTGCCAACGTTCTGGCTGACAGGTTCAGTGCAAATTTCTCCCCTCCTTCACCCCCAAAAGAAGAAATACTTATCCCAGCTGAATGTAATCCCCCTGTCATCTCAGATGTCCAAGTGAGAACCGCCTAAACAAAGCAAAAACACAGCATCAATGGGACCTGACGGTATCCCGGGTTGCGTGTTACGTGAACTCCAAGAGGAGCTAAACCCACACATAAAAATGCTATTTAACCTTAGCCTTACTTCAGGATATGTACCTGAACACTGACGTACAGCAACAGTGGTCCCACTCCACAAGGGGGGTGCCTCTACAGACCCTGGAAACTACCGCCCCATAAGCTTAACCAGCCTGGTCTGCAAAGCTATGGAAAGAATCATTATGGAACTCATAAACAGAGACATAGGGGACCTACAGACACTTGACCCCACCCAATTCGGCTTTGTACAGGGCAGATCCTGCCCTTTAAACCTGGTTGACTTTTTTGAAACAGTCACTAGAGCCATTGACGAGGGCAAAGCAGTCCATACAGCATACCTGGACTTGGCTAAGGCCTTCAACACAATACCCCACTCAGGCATCATAGATAAGCTAAACAGCTTAAAAGTAAACCTTTATGTCACTAGATGGGTTGCAAACTGGCTAAAGGACAGAACCCATAAAGTTAAAATCGCTGGAGCAATGTCAGACACAAAGCCAGTCTCAAGTGGTGTCCCACAGGTATCTGTCCTAGGACCCCTCTTGTTCGGCATTTATTTCTCAGATGTTAAAGCAAACATGGGAGGGCTGTGGCTGACAAAGTTTGCAGATGACTGCAAACTAGGTGCCATAGTCGATACACCAGCAGACACACACATCCTACAAAAAGGCCTCACAGAAACGGACAACTGGTGCCGGAGTCACGGCCTTAAACTAAATGCCAAAAAATGTATAGTCATCCCCTTTGGGAAAAACAAAGTACCCACAAATTATCACATAGACAGCAACCCACTGAGTATGGAAAAAGTAATCAGAGACCTAGGGACCCAAGTCGACAGCGACCTCTCATTTGACACCCACGTTGCCAAAGTGGTTAGAAAAACATTCTACCTTGCACACCTCATCATGAAGGGATTCACATCTAGATGCAAGGATGTCATTGTACCCCTATATTCCTCCCTCATCAGACCCATGATTGAGTACAATGCCCCATTTGGTATGTACCTCACCCGGCATTTGCAACAGCTGGAGAGACCACAAAAGTACCTCACCAAGAGGATCAAGGGTCTCCAATATATGTCTTATTCTGCCAGACTAAAGAAACTTCAGCTCTATTCAGTAGCATACCGCCTGCTCAGAGGTGATCTCTGTCTGATGTACAAGGCCATGTCCAATCAGGATCTGATGGACATGCTCCACCTCAAAAAATCCAAGTCCATCAGGACCACGAGAGCTAAAGACTTAAACCTCGGCACAAGTATGAATAGGACATGCTGGAGGGATAGATTCATAACCCAGAGGCTTCCCATGCTTTGGAACAAGATCCCAGTTTGTATTAGGCAGAGCCCCTCACTGACTCTCTTCAAGAGAAATCTTGATGAGTGGATGGGAGATCGTAAGTTTACCCCAGGGGTCACATCTGTGTCACTGCTAGACAGGGGCACAGTAAACTAATTCTATTATATAAGGGGACCTTCTTTGTGTCACTACTAGACAGAGGCACAGTATTCTAAATTTATTCTGTACATTTTTTGTACCATTTCATGGGGTGGCAAAAGCCACATCACTGTGGCTAGGCTTACAAATGCCCCAGGGCAGATAGCCTAGTACTATACTATGAAACTATGAAACTATGAAGGCTGAGGGAATCAAACCCTGTACCACAGGAAGTTGTTCATTAACCGCTCATAACCTTAATCCTTTAGATAACTAGTAAACTTTCTAAGTTTTTAAAGGCACAATTTAAAATTTGCCCCCTTATCTTTGGCTTTGTCCAGAATTCTTAAGCACAAAAGTTGAGGGGTATAATTACTACTTATGTTAATACTGTAGAGGGTAGTATAGTTGTTACACTTAGGGTTACCACCTGTCCCACTTTGCGAGGGACAGTCCCTTTTTGGGCAGTTGTGTCCTGCAAAGAATTTGTAAAAATGGCAAATGTCCTGAGATTTTAGGGCAAAATTATTTCCTATATTTTATGTTAAAGTTGTATAAAACAGTTATTCTGTATCTGAAACACCTAAATGTTATAAGAAACAGAATAAGCAACTAAAATGCTACAAGAATAAGCTTTTATTTAGGCAGAAAAGTGAAGTTTTGTCCTTTGTACTGGCCATGGGTATGTTTCGGCCTGCAAAATCTGACATCTGTACCAAAAATGTCCCACTTTGGACATTTGAAAAGGTGGCTACCCTGGTTACACTAAACCAACTAACATCTGTAACCTGAACAATATATTGGTTAGAACAGACCTAAGATGTAACTGTAGTAAACTAATTAAAATGAGAACCGTATACTGTCTGTCAGAATTGACAGCAGCTGATGTTATGCTATCAAGTCTTGACAGTAAACAGCAGCTGATGTTTAGTATTTCAACATATCATAACAAAAAGTATTCTCTACAATTTGCAGAACTGAAAAAACACACTGCAGAAAGTATTGCCGCTACATGCGCATGCTATACAACTATTATTTATTTTATTTCTATGTTAGCGACATTTATTTGTACAATACTCTCTTTATTTAGGGCTGTTAGAGAAATGTCATCAGGAAAGGCACACCAAAATGGCAGTAATTAATTTTCAGATGTGCACCAAGTGCTCTTTTTTGTGATTTTTTACTTTAAACACCACACCGTCACTTATAGCTAAGTTTGGGGTTGAAAGAGTCAGCAAGAAAAGTTTACTTAGGTATTTTAAAAATAAATCAATAAATATCTGCCCGTTTTCTACATCTTAGGTTGTTATCAGGGATGTATGATACAAATTATAGATAAATTATCATGTTCCTTACAAACAGGTACAGCTTATTTTAAAATGTTTCTAAAATAATTTGTGCCATGCTCCAAATAAATATAGATATTATTTATTGTCACAAAATGTCTTTACCAGTCATTCATGTATATGCGCCATGAGTAAAACTGTTATGAGCCCAGGGGAATTTATAATGTCTTGCTAGTTCTAATTAGGAACTTATGGGCGCTACAACTTTTGACGAACTTTTGATTGCTTGGAATGATGAAAGGAAGGGTTCCGCCTGTGTATAAATTGAAGGACTGTGGACACTGTTCAGAAGGAAGGGTTGGCCCTAAATTCTGGAATGAAGGCCATAGCCCTTGAACAGAAAAGTGGCCCAGGACTACATTTGTGAAGGACCAAAGGCTTGCTGACTACAGGTGAATAGCTGCTACTAGAAAGAATGAAATGGTTAGAGGCAAGGATCAGAGCTAGTGGGATCATCAGTTGCTTCAGTAGCTGGAAAAATTATTGGCTAATCTTCCCAGGAAAGGAACATTTTTCGTTATGACCTCTTCTGTACAGTGGCTCATTTTGTTGTTATCCATTTATATATTTATTACCAACCAGTTGAATTAACAGTCCCTGTTCAGTTACAACTTGAACAATATGTGCAAATTCAATAGGCATAAAAGCTATGCAAAGTAATTTAATGTAACATTGCCTGCACATTTGTATAGTTCAACAAGCAATTCACAAGCAGAATATGCATACAGTACATTAGAACTCTCGAAATAAACTATATAAATAAAATAATGACATGGGGCATTAGAGAAACCTTGGGAAGTTAGTGACCTAAGAGAATGTCACTGTTACTCACATATAACCAAATTACTGCTAGTAACTGCCAGGGTAACAGTCCAGCTTGATTGCCTCACATACAAACTGCTTATGAGTTTTTGTACTGCCCTTTCCTAGCTCATACCATACATCCCAGGCATACAAACTGCTCCATAAACTCATCTACAGGTGGGGCAATCACTGTATCTAGACGGCAGTTCACTAAGAGAATAGGTGAAACAGCTCTCTCACTGATGGTACCTGCAATGTGAATCTTCCTGCCACAAAACATGCAGAAACTACAGGAATTTAGTTTATTCAAAACAAACCTATTTCTTTCTCTTAAGAAAGAATTAGTGTCACTGTTTTGGCAGCGGCTAAATAATATCTGCTAATTCATATTAGCACAGACCACCATGCTTCTACGTCTAGTCTTTTGTCCAGCTGTTATTTTTATTTTGGTGGCCTGGTCTGACTGTGTTTTTAGGCACATTCTGGCCAAAGACACAAAAAATATTATTAATTTACACATATTCATAGAGTAACTGAAATACACACAGATATACAGTGAGGATATTTAAATGCAGTTTTGATTTAATATGCAGAATAGTTAAATGAAAACACCTAATGGAAGTGAGCGATTTAGTGGGGGCAGAGATAACTGACTTAGGAATGGTCTGATAAGTTAACAACACTTAGGGAGTCCTGTACTAGGGAAGAAGATGGAAGATGGAAGTATTAAGGGAGAGGGGTCTCTCATACCATTTACAGTGGGATGATTCAAACAGATCATGAAAAATATTCTAAATATATTAAGGTTTGGACAGTTTCTAATAAAAGGAGGGAGCAAGTCCCATACTACAAAAACATTGCTTTAAAAGGCTTCCTAAGTAAACAAACATCTGACTAAAAGTCAGTGTTCCTGGATTATCAAAGCATAGAGAACAGGAGGAAGTGATTAGAGATAGGAGATGTGTAAGTGGAGGAAATAAGTTTAGAAAGAGCAGTTTAAATAGAAGGACAGCAAACAGGCAGCTAGATCTCTAGTAAGTAGGGAGGGTGTTAATGGAAATAAGGGAGTAGTGATGGGCTCTATTACCTGAAAACTAATAAAACAGCAAATGTTGGAGGTGTGATGGGTGAGAAAGAGGTAGCTGGGAGCATGTTTTTTGGGAGTGTAGTGAGCTGTCAGACTTTGGGAATTCCCTGTAGACTGCTCTGTTGGAGATGCTGGGTAAGCGGATTGGATTGACTGGGGAGATTCTTTTTTTTTTGGGCTGTGATCCAGAATTGGAATTGCCTGGACATTGTGAAGCGTTGCTGAGTCATTGTGGTGGCTGACAGGAAGGCAATTGCTGGAGGGTGGAAGTCAAAGTCTGGACCGGCTTTACTGGAAGTGGAAAATGTAGTGACAGAGATGAGGCAGCTGGAATTGGGATCTTTGGAAAGAGAATGGAGCAAACTACATAGAAAAAAATGGGAATTGTGGGAGAAAATATATGCAGAAAAGGAAAGAGATTTGAGAGGCAGGATTTGGATGGGCTGTGGGGTGCCTGACTGATAATGATTGGACAGATTGTAGGTGATGTATGTTTGCAACTAAAGTGGTGACAGTTGTTTCTTTTTCATTTATATAAATGTAAGATTGTCTATGTCATGTGTGATAATTTAATAAAGATATTTATTGAAAAATGGCATAATTTTACTTTTCTGGTAACTCACTGAAATTTTAGGTGATTTCTAATGAGACAAGGAGAAGGACATTCCATTGTAAGGATGAGTATGTTTTTAACAATTAATTTTCTAGTTTCATGTATAAAAAGATTAGTCAATTAATAGGCAACTTGAGTAGGTTAAGAATTTTGTAAATAGAATTGTTAACGTGAGAATGGAAAAGAAAGGAGGCGTCAAGGAGGGTGTTTAGGTGTTTACAAGAAACATGTCTAATTGATCAAAGATGTTGAAAGCAGAGTTGGGGAAAGACACTGATAGATGCAAAGACCACTGAGTTTATTATTGGAGAACCAGGAGAAAACTTTATTGAGGTAATCTTCGAGAAGAGTTTATAATTCCAAAGTCAAGGGTGAGATTCTTAGAAGTAGATCATCAGCGTAAAGAGCTGTTTTAAACTGACACAGGCCAGCAGGAAAGGTGTAAATGTAAGGAGAAAAATATGGGTCCAAGAAATGAACCCACGGAATACCCAAAGAACATACTATGAGTGTTTTCTAAGTATTAGTTTTTGCTTTGCAAAGAAAGCTGTTATTAAATGCTCAAGAAGCTGTCACAGAGATAATATGAGTTTCAGCTGCATTTCCAAACTTATGATCTGATATTGTTAATCTTCTTTCCATTCATCACTGATGGGTTCGGTTCCGAGCCCTCAGAACTGAGTCGGCCTTTTTACCAAGCTCGCGCCAGCCAAAAAATTCTCGAGCTAAGTTTCTACCCAGAATGCCCTTCTCCCTGTTACCTCAGATCTCGTTTGTCGCGTAGCCGTAAAACCGCGTTTTAGCTGAGCTCTCAGCTAAGTGGAACTTTATTTGATATTTGCGTGGAAAACTTTTGATATCTTCATTTTTTATTGAGTGAATAGTATTTCTAGTCTGTTTTCTTCTGTCAGACCTTGTTTTTTCCTTCTCTTCTCTACCCATTGTTACCGTTGGTAAACTTTCACGTACCATTGTCGGTACTGCCTTTCCTTCCTTATTCCATTAATACCAGCTCCTATTTTTCTTTCCTGTCTAGCCTGTTAGGATTGGTTTTAGTAAGGTGTTTCTGTTTTCTCTCTTATATATCACTGTACTGGTACAATTGTGACTTTTTTGAACAGTGTTTGACTTATTTGTTCTGACTGGTTATACTGTTGACCTGTGGTGTCTCTCTATCAAGATGTCATATAAGAAAGATACTTCAGGTTTTAAGCATTGAGCTTCATGTAATGGCAAGTTACCTAAAAGTGATTCTCACGATGATTGTGTATACTGTTTGGGGGTGCCACACCTTTCGGTGCAGCCTCCTTGTGACATTTGTCAGAGTTTCAGTCAATGCACTCTTAATGAGTGCAAAAATAAACTAATACTGAAAGGGTTACTTAAGTCTCCCCTTTCAGAGGCCATTTCTGTGATGGAGGTCTAAACCCCTCCTACTAAAGACAAAAAGAGGTCCCACTCGGTTCCCTCCTCACCATCGGGTGATTAGGGTAAGCCTGTCAAATTAAAGGTCCCAAAGTTGTCTTCAGAGCATAAATCTGCCTCTACAGCTCTGTCTTCCTTGGTTCCGAGCATTTCGAAACCTTTGATACCAGTGCCAGTTTCGACACCGGTCCTGCCTATGGAACCGATTATAGACCTCACTATATAATTCAACAAACTAATAAAAAATAAAACATGGAAAAAGCACCACGCTAGGAAACAAAAACTGTATGTTAGCGCATTTGTTTACTAAAAATATGTAAACTTCTTCAGACAATTCACAAACAGAAAATCAACCCTTAAGTACTTTAAAAAACATGACATCATTTCCTGAAACATCATTTCCTGAAACATCATTTCCTGAAACAACCTTACCTCAATTTAAAGTAAAAGAACATAAAATGTAAAGTGTAAACTACATACATCTATTCATAGATACTATGTTAAATTATTTTCTCGTGAAATTCAGTATATTTTTTATCTTACTAAAGCTTTAAGTTTTAAAGTGCTCCTGATAGAGATTACATCATTTAAACCTGGTGGGACCAAAGCATTTAATTTCAACTGCCATAAAACTTCCTTTTCTTCAAGTTTTAGGCTAGTCAGTCCCCCTCTTTCATTCGTGGATACTTTTTCAATACCCATAAATAAAAATTCACGCTCAGGGAATGATAAAATGTGCCTAGCTAGGGCATTGGTAGTGTTCCCTTTGTTAATTGCATAGTAGTGTTCATAAATTCTGTTTTTCAGTGGTCTATCAGTTTTCCCTATATAAAAAGCCTGGCATTTAGAGCACAAACTAAGATAGACCACCCCCCCTAGTGTTGCAATTAAACTTCCCATTGATGTAAAACTTTTTTCCTTTTACTGTAATTAGTTTCTCACTTTTATATACTTGCACCAATGACAATTTTCACATTTGAACATCCCTTTATGTGGGCGGTGCACATTGGAATTATTATTTTCCAAAAGTGCTTTCAAATTACATCCCTTACGAAAAACCACTTGAGGATGTTCATTAATGGGTTTACTAACTGATTGATCTTCTGATAAATAACAACAATTTTTGAAAATAATAGTTTTTAAAGATGGAGCATCCAAAGAAAATGTGGTAATAAAACTAGATGCAAATTAACCCACTTTCTCAAAGCTCTTTACATTATTAAAGTCATGTAAAAGTGGGCAATCAAAAGAGGTGATCAAATCATCTGACAAGTCCACTCTAGATTCAATAGTTGTTTCATTCTCTTTTAACTGTAAAATTGGTTTAAATAAACCACTTGCCCTTTTATTCTTCACCTCTTCAATAAGTTCACCCACCAATCTAGGTGGGTACCCACGTTTTATGAACATATCTTTTAATAACATACATTCTTGAAAAAAGTCATCCTCCAAAGTCACCATCCTGGCAGCCCTAACGAGTTGTCCTTTCACCACACCCCTTTACTGGTGGTAAGGATGGCAACTGGAGAAGTGCAAAAATGCATTAGAATATGTGGATTTCCTAAAAATCTTGGAAGTAAAACTATTTTTCTTAATATTCTTTGTAAGTTCCACATCCAAGAATCAAATCTGTTCTGTTTGGAATTCCCATGTAAATTTCAAAAAATTGGTGTATTTAGTAATTTTTTCAACAAAGGTAGTGGCAGAGGCGATATCTCCTCTCCACAAAATGAATATATCATCCAAGTAACGGGTGTACCATGCGGTCCTCTCCTGAAAGATGGTGTCAACGAACAAATAATGCTTTTCCCAAAAAGCCATAACAGCATTAGCAAAAGTTGCTCCAGAGGGGGACCCCATGGCTACACATGTTTTCTGGAGGTAAAATTGTTTGTTGAACAAAAAGTAATTATTATTAAGGACTAGTTCCAATAAGTATATAATTAAATCAATACTTTGTCCTTCTACCTGTTTTTCTAAAAGGAAGTCTCTCACCCATTCACATCCAAGTTCTTGTGGAATAGATGTATAAAGGTCACAAACAACAATTGTAAAAAAATTAAGGGCCTCGTCAAAAGGGAAGTTATTAATCGTTTACAAAAAATCTCATGAGTCTTTGCAAATCTGCACCTCATTTTTCAAGGCCTCCTTAAGTTTACAATCAACAAATTTGGCACACCCATATGTGATAGATTGTCTCCCATCAATGACGGGACGAAAGGGTGGTTTTTGCAAATTTTTGTGTATTTTTGGTAACCCAAAAAGGGTCAGGGTAATTGGATAAATGATTTCCAAATAATTCATAAGGTCCAAATCAATACGGCCTTCAATGAACAAATCTTTGATGAACCCAGTGATCCTACGGTAAGCTCCATTCATCTCATTAAGAGACACTTGCATGTAAGCTTCACTGTCAAGTAATGACTCCATGTTCAATACATAATCTTCCCTGTTCATGAAGACCAACCCACCCCCTTTATCTGGTTTCATAATACGAATGTTTGCAAATTTCAACCCCTGTAATGCATCTTTCTCAGTTTGGGTAAAGTTATTGTAAAAAATGTTACTAGGACAGTATGTACCCATAAGTGACCTAAAATCATTTTCACATATTTCTTCAAAAAGAGCAATACTGGCGTGCAACACAGGGTTAAAGATGCTGGCGACTCTAAAATCTTTCATGAGACTCGAATTACTACCTAAAAGAACATTTAAATTCAGTTTCCTTGTAAAAGTTTTCAAGTCAATCAATGTTCTTTCCAAATTACTCCTAAAAGTGGGAACAAAAGAAAGCCCTCTAGCTAAAATCTCTATGAGTGCAGAATCAGGAACAAAAGAAGAATAATTATAAATTTTGAAATCGTTAGAACTATTACAAAGAATACATAAATTATTTTGTTCAATTTCTTTAGAAACAATAAAATTAAAATCACTTGGAGAGATTATCTCCTCTTCCTGTTCTGTTTCTTCCTCTTCCACTGACTTTGAAGCTGGACTTGATTCCATTGCCCCCCAGTGTTCGCATTTCTGCGAGTTTGAAAACCCTGATTCTGTTCTTGATTCTTAACACTGTTAGAGTCAGAACCATTGTTCCTATTTTTACTCGCAAGTCTCTCACGCCTTCTAACTGGTGAACTCATTGCAGTTGTATCAAATGGTATATTATTGTTGTCAAGTCCAATGAATATATCCCCTGAGGAGGTCTGGTCATAGTCAATGTTCGTACCTTTCTTTAAAAAATTCGAGGGAGGTGAGGGGTAAGCAACACCCTTTTCGTATGCAGTAGAGTCCCTATTTAATTTCTTGACCTTGTTTTCTTTTATCTTTGATAAAGCACTCTCCATACTCGAAAAAATTAGAAGAAAGTCAAAATTATACCACGGAAACTCGACGTCCAACCTAATGCTGTTGTCTAAGTCCGCCAGTTCTTTTTTAAAAACCTCTATTTGTCAACCATAGCCTTTAATTAAACATTCAATCAGTTCAATACCCTGTTTGTCAAAAAGGTAAAGTAATTCTTTATGAAATGGAGAATTGGCAATCAGGCCTGTTGGAAATCTCCATTGTCTAAGTCCCTTTGGGACTTGTTTTCTTTTTACACACTCAGCTAGATACTTAACCTCTGTCTGTAGCTTCTTAAATTTAAAAAGTTTGAAATCAAACAATTTCAATTTGTTAGATAAGGAGTCCTCGTGTTCAACGGAACCCCTACTGTTGTTATTGCTGAAGCTACTACTGGTAAAACAAGCTGATTCTCTAAGCCAGTCATTTAATGATGGTAGAGAATTAGGCGTACTTACTACACTGATGTTTGTTGTGTTAAAAATAAGACTTTCACTCACTCCATTCGGGTTGTTTGCCTGGACACCAGAGCAAGGTAATCCTGAAGAGTGGGAAGTTTCGGTAGTCACATTCCCCCGATCCTTCGATCCTAGGGTAGATCCATGGTTACTGGACGCTAAAAAAACGGAACTTCCAGGTTTCAGAGGTAAGGCAGTTGCAACTTGATTGGATAAAATGTCAACTCGTTGTGAAAGTAATTCAATGAGAGCAGTCAGTTTCCTCATTGACGCAGATTCATTACTGGTAGTTGGTTCCATAGTGTTGGAAAAAGAGTCCAAAGTCTCAAATAAGACTTGCGAACCAGAAGTAGAAAGACCTTGTGTTCCAGCAGTAGTGCGATTCTCCATAAACAGACAAGCAAACAAACTAAATAATCCAACAAACTAATAAAAAATAAAACATGGAAAAAGCACCACGCTAGGAAAAAAAAACTGTATGTTAGCGCTATCGTTTGCCAGGCTTTTTATACAGGGAAAACTGATAGACCACTGAAAAACAGAATTTATGAACACTACAATGCAATTAACAAAGGGAACCCTACCAATGCCCTAGCTAGGCACATTTTATCATTCCCTGAGCATGAATTTTTATTCATGGCTATTGAAAAAGTATCCGAGAATGAAAGAGGGGGACCGACTAGCCTAAAACTTGAAGAAAAAGAAGTTTTATGGCAGTTGAAATGAAATGCTTTGGTCCCACCAGGTTTAAATGATGTAATCTCTATCAGGAGCACTTTAAAACTTAAAGCTTTATTAAGATAAAAAATATACTGAATTTCACACGAAAATAATTTAACATAGTATCTATGAATAGATTTATGTAGTTTACACTTTACATTTTATGTTCTTTTACTTTAAATTGAGGTAAGGTTGTTTCAGGAAATGATGTTTCAGAAATGATGTCATGTTTTTTAAAGTATTTAAGGGTTGATTTTTTGTTTGTGAATTGTCTGAAGAAGTTTACATATTTTTAGTAAACGAAAGCGCTAACATATAGTTTTTGTTTCCTAGTGTGGTGCTTTTCCACGTTTTATTATTTATTATTTTTTATTCATTTTTTATAGACCTCACTATGCCTATTTCAACTTTGGCACCTGTAGCCACTTCAGCTCAGGGCACACCTTTGATACCTGCATCAGTTATGATTTTGAAACAGACCATTTCGGCTCCGAGTGCCACTTCGGCACTGAGCGTTTTACCGACAAATCTGGATTTGACCCCATTACTCCCAGTCTCAAAACTGGAGACTTCGTGCCTGCAGACCTTGCACCACGGACCAATACTCCCCTTCTGTAGATCCATTTCTGGGCCAGGTGTAGAGCCCCTTCATTGAATGTCCTGACTTCCCATCCAGAGTATCCACTAGATCCACCAGGAGCCTGTCAGAACACAATGTGGTGCGTCTTGTGGACCAGCTGTTGGTAGCCAGGGGGATACCCACACTTTCTAAGACCCATCCACCTGCAGGACATGTTTGGTTTCTCCACAGACTCTGTCTTACACTCCTCCTTCAACCATTTTGGTTCTGAAGCCTTCTGCTCCAACATCCTTCTCGGAACCCATTACCTCGGTGCCTATAGTGCACCTCACTCTGGGGATTGGGGGGCGAGTGCTTTGGCCTGGGGCATGGAGCCATGTTTCTCCTTGGTTCCATCCTCAGTGCTGATAGCCATGTCTGGACCAATTCTGCTTGAGGCTCCATCCGTGGGGGCAGGTTCATCAGAGTGGGGTGTGACCCCAGTTCTGAGGTTTTCTTCCTTGGTTCTGGGCTGTCATCCCTCTTCAGGTGGACCTGCTTTCCATGCAATGGAGAGGGCTCTCACTTCTGAAAGCACTCATTTAATGTCGGAACCCCAGTTTTCGCCCCCAGAGGTACAGCTGCCACAGACCACCCCCCAGGACACCGGGCTGAGAAGCTGCAGGACACTCCTGTTCAGGGTACCTGCTCTTCTGAGTCCTCCTCAGAGACCCCCACTGAGGCACCCCCTCAAAAGAAGACGTGCAAAAGGAAGCACATGGACTTAACAGAGGAGTCCTTAATGGAAGACATGGATTACGATAATGGTGAAGGGTCCCCTCGGTCACCTCCTGATGATGTCTCCTTCAGAGACATCCTGGAAATGCTAAAACAGAGAGGTGACTGGAAGCCCTCCAACCCTTCTTCTGAGGAGTCTGTGTTTCTGCAGGCTTTTTGTGCCCGGCCTTCTACCTCTTGGGTGACTCCGCCTGCCAACGAGCTCATTCAGCTCATCATGCAGGTTTTGGAAGAACCCTGATTCCATTGAGATGATCCCTCAGAGACCTGACAAAATTCCTTCCTCTCCTGAGGAGAACCCGCATTGGTCCAAAGGGTTACCAGTCGATGCTATGGTGGTGGTGGCAGCCATGAAAAAAGGACTTGGCTGAGGAAAGTCCCGCTGTCCACCTGCCCAACAGGGAGTCCTGGGCAGTGGACACACTTGTGAAGTGAGTTTTTGCATCAGGCACCTTTGCTATACAGTCCCTGAATTATTTGGCACATTTTGTGAGGCTCCAGAGGGACCTGATCTCCGAACTCTCTGAGACACTCACAGGACAGTTGTCTGACAAGGTCAGGGACAAAGTGGCCTCACAGCTCGCAACCCTGGAATCAATATCCAACTCATCCATGAGGTTGCTTTCACATGCGACTGAAGGGGCAGCCAGAGCAGTGGGTTCAGGCATGAGGCATCATGCCTTGATGTGCATTTGTGACCTCACAAACCCCTTCAAGTCTTCCTTTTTGAATGCTCCCATCGAAGCATTGTCTCTTTTTGGTTCCAAAGTGAAGGATACACTAACCAGGTGTGAGCAAGACAGAAAGACCCTGTCTGCCATAGGCCTACAGTTTTCCAATCCTCAACATACCTTCTCCAGGAAACAGAGGAGTGGGAAAATGTGGCACAAAATATCTCAGAGTCCTTTCCATGCCGCACGTGGTGATGATACCTCCAAGGCAGAGGGGATAACAATTCTGGAAGATGCCCCTACAGAGGCAGAGCGGGTCCTTATAACCAGGGCTCCAGGGACTCCTTCTCTGGACAGCCTTACCAGCACTCCTGTGGAGCAGCCCAGTTGCTTACCTCTGGAAGCAGTCTGGGGTTGTTTCTCTCTGCACCAAGCTGCCTGGCAATCTATTACCACTGATCATTGGGTGCAGAGTATCATCACCAGAGGTTACACCATTCCCCTTTCTTTTCAACCAAATTTTCCGAGAAAGCTTCCTGATGTTTCACCCAGTCAAAGGGAAGCAGCAGTTTCAGAGATAATAAAGCTGTCTCAAAAAAGAGTCATCCAACCAGTCCCACCAGACCAACGTGGATCCAGATTTTACTCAAGATTCTTTTTGGTGTCAAAAAAGACAGGGGACTGGAGACCCATTTTGGATCTCAGCAGCTTAAACAAGTCTGTCACCCAAACCAAATTCTGGATGGTCACGGTTCAGTCCATTCTCCCCTTTTTGAGAGAAGGTGATTGGATGCGTTTGATAGATCTCTGGGATGAATATCACCACATCAAGATGGACAAACACTCCAGGAATCTGCTTCACTTCCAGCTAGGGGCCAGTCATTATCAATTTTGTGCCCTGCCATTAGGTCTCTCTACAGCCCCCAGAGTATTCACGAAATGCATGGCAGTGGTCACAGCTCACTTGAGACTACAAGGATTCTGGGTATTTCCATATTTGGATGACTGGCTGCTCACCACCCCCACCAAGTATCATCTGGTAACAGCACTGCATTATACTCTTGCTCTGGCAAAATTGTTGGGAATAACAATACATTGGGAGAAATCAAACCTTACTCCTACACAACAAATAGAATTCATTGGAGCAGTGTTCAATACCCAGTCCTGTCTAGTATCACTCTCAAATCACAGACTCCAGCATTTGAGGCTCCAGCTCTGAGTGATACTCTGTCACATAAAAGTTTCAGCAAGGGAAGTTCTTCAGGCCCTGGGGTCTATGGCAGCTTCCATTCCAATAGTGCCTCTAGCGAAGCTCCATATGCAGATCCTGCAATGGCTCCTTCTTTGTCAATGGTTCCCCAACTGTCACCCCCTCTATTACCAGATTTGAATGACCAACTCCTGCAAACAAGACCTCCTTTGGTGGATGAGGCCAGACACAGAACTTTGGAGGCACCCATTTTAATCCCGTCAGCCCAGAGCCATTGTGACCACGGATGCTTCACTGATCTGTTGGGGGGGCCATTTCCAGGGGAAGACAGTCCAAGGCACATGGTCCACCTCAGAGGCCCACCTGCATGTCAAGGTTCTGGAACTGAGAGCAGTGCTATTAGTGTTGCAGGCCTTTCATTCGGCTCTCCCTTCTGGGACAATAGCAATTCAGTCAGACAATATGTCAGTGATCTGGTATATCAACAAGCAAGGAGGAACCAAGTCTTACTCCCTGTGTTGAGAAGCTATGAGAATTTGGCAGTGGGTGATAGCTTCCAACCGCTTTCTGATAGTAATGCATATCCCAGGGAGCTCCAACGTAATTGCAGACAAACTCAGCAGATACATCCTCCTGCCTCATGAGTGGTCCCTCAACCTCGAGGTGGCGACAGAAATCTTCAGCCACTGGGGCCAGTCTTGCTGCAATCTTTTTGCCTCTCCTTCAAACAATAAGTGCAGCAGATATTTTGCCCTTCTTCCCCCCCGGAGGGGGAGTCCCTGAGAGATGCTCTAATCCACAATTGGCCCACAAGACTTCTTTACACCTATCCTCCTATTCCCCTGATTCCACAATTTCTAAAGAAAGCTCTTCAGTTGAGATGCAAGGTGATCCTCATAGCTCCATTCTAGCCTCAACAAGTCTGGTTCTCCTTCCTTCAGCCTCACCTAATACACCTGCCATGGATTCTGTACCCTCTTCCAGATCTGATTACTCCCCCCCCCCCCAAGGGTTGAGCCTCCCAAATCTGTCCAGTCTCAAGCTGACAGCTTGGTTTCTCCACTTCCATTAGTTGCCAGGTAAGCTAATCTCTCCTCACCTGTTCGGGACATCATTCTGGCTTCTCATAAACCATCCACCAGGAAACTATATCAGGATAAATGGAAAAGGTTCTCTGTCTGGTCTAAGGATAACATGCTAGACCTTTATTCGGCCCCAGTAACTGCTGTACTTCAATACTTGGCTAAGTTTTTGATAATGGAGCCTCTGCCTCTACTGTACAAGTACACCTAGTGGCAATTTCTAATTTCCACAATGGTATAGATGGCACCCCTCATCTCTTTACATCTATGCAAGGCCTTTCTCAAGGTAACCTCTTATGTCAGGCATCCTGTCAGACAGCCTGTGAAACCATGGAACCTCACTTTAGTCCTTCAGTCTTTGACTCAAAAACCTTTTGAACCTACTGTGAAGTGCGACCTAAAGTTTTTGTCTTGGAAATGTTTGTTCTTGGTAGCCATCACGTCTGCCAGAGGGTCTCGGAGCTGCAGGCATTGTGTATCAAGAGGCCCTATCTGGTCTTGCATAAAGACAGAGTATCACTTCAGATGAATCCATCCTTCCTTTCCCAAAGTTGTTTCTGAATTCTCCATTAACCACACTATTGACCTACCAGTGTTCTTTCTGAATTTTTCCAATAGAGGAGAGTACTGCCTTCACTCTTTGGATGTACATAGGCAACTGAGATTTTACCTAGACAGGACTAAACCTATCCATAAGTCTGAACAGCTTTTCATCTCCTTTTCTGGGCCCAGAATGGGAGTTGCTGTTTCCAAGGTTACATTATCGAAATGGCTAAGGGACTGCATGCATTTCATCTATTCCCTCAGTAATGAACCTATGCCAAAAGTTAAAGCTCACTCCACTAGATCTATGGCAACATCTTTAGCATCCATTCCAGGGCTTCCGTGGATGACATCTTGTGCAGCAGCTACTTGGGCTAAGCCTCATACCTTTATCAATTATTACAAGTTGGACTTGGTCTCCAGAGGGAGAGCTGCCTTCAGCTCAATGGTACTCAGGAATGTTCTTCCATAAGGGCTGTCCATGGACCTCAAGGTAGCTTGGGATTCTGTCCCATCAGTGATGAATGGAAAGAAGATTAACAACATCAGATAAAGAAGTTATGTCTTAATATAACATTCCATCTGTGTTGTTCATCTTCTTTCATTCATCACTTCCCACCCTCCTTCCCCCTCCAAAGGCTCCTGGGGGATGCTTTGGGTCCAAGTGGTGTCCTAGGGTATTTGCACAGAAGTGGCCTCGGCTTTACTTCTCTTTCTCTAGCAAACTCAATCTGAGGTAACAGGGAGAAGGGCATTATGGGTAGAAACTTAGCTCGAGAGTTTTTTGGCTGGCATGAGCTTGGTAAAAAGGCCAATTCGGTTCCGAGCCCCATCAGTGATGAATGAAAGAAGATGAACAACACAGATGTAACATTATGGTAAGACATAACTTCTTTTTTTTTTTTTTAGAGAACTTTGTGTTTTCAGAGTTTTCACATTCTGCACTAAAGTATTAGTAACAAGTAGTAGCGGAGTTTTACTGTTAAGAGTTCTACAATTGTACCAGATCACCATTCAGGAAGTTGTTAAAATTATTTTTTTTCTACAGCCAGACAAAAACATTCTGGAAAGAGGGAAACCATCTAGATGAAGGAATAAGTCTTTAAGTATTCTTTTAGTTTTCCAATGATTGTATAACAACCATGACTATCAGCAGGCACTTATATTTACTACTTAACTGTGAAGACAATGGAAGAGTCTTCACCATCAAACTTAACTTCCAAAACCTTCAACATAGCATTACGTCTGGCCATGCCTAGCCACAGTTTTTTTTTTCAGAAAGCAATACCATCTCACACACACACACACACACACACACACACACACACACACACACACACACACACACACACAGAATAGACTGCTTCAGGTTGGCTCAGATGGCTGTAATACAATGTCACTGATGCTCTGTATCCCAGTGTCCTCTTGGATCTCATCATGTCTGCACTCACTCTAGAGATTACCTCAGATCAGGTCTTAAGGGCACTGTCCAAAGCCAAGAACATTGGATGCCTTGCTGTTGTCTTGTAACTATGAAACACAGTCTCACCAACTCAGTGCTAAGTCTGATCAGTTTCAGCCTTGAAACTGTCTATCTGAAGGGGTAGACCCAATACTGATCCTGGCAGGTACAGACCAGTTAACTTTGTCAGCCTTTATGGAACTCATAAAGAAAGAAATTGGCAGGCGATGATCCTGTTTGTAAAAGGATGGTCCTGCCTACTAAATTTAACAGATTTTTTTTGAAAAAGTCACTGAGGCATTGGATAGGAGCAAATCAGTATACATTGCTTATCTTAAGTTGACAGTGGTCGTTGATATCATTGTAAATTCAGGCATAAATGACAAACTAATTAAACTTAATGTACATCCATATATAATACCCTGGATAGTGAATGGCTCACTGACAGAACCCAGTCAGTCAGGACTGGGAACACACTATCTTCTAAAAGTCACTTAATTAGTCAGGGTCCTTCAGGTTTTAGGGTTAGTATTTATTTCTCTGAGGTTAAAGCTGATGATAAGGGTATGTGGCTAACCAAGTCTGCAAATGATTGCAAAGTTAGAGCTGTCATCAGCTCTGCAGAGGAATCTTAGCTCCTCCACGAGGGCTTAACATGTACAAAATTATGGTGCAAGGGCCACAGCCCAAAGCTAAGTGCTAAAAAGTATAGTATTGTGCTTTTGTTTTCTGGTCGAGGATGCAGTCTCCTAATTTACTTGTACTCATTTTAAACAGTCACTTTGCTGTGGCTACACAGGGAGAACTTCAAGCTATTTTTTTAAACAAACGTATTATAATCCCACCACCACAGATGACTAAACCGACTGATTTTTTCGGGGATGGTGGTGTGGTGGTTAAATAACAATGTTTGTACAACTCTGATGATTTCAGTACAAATCAAAAGTGCATTTTTGACCTGATCGTACAAAGTTTTATAATCAGCAGTAGTTAGCTTGGCTTCTGTGGTACCTCTGCACATTCTGGCTGGCATAATGTCAGCTTCTGATTATTCCTAGCTTTCAGGAAGAAGAGATTAACTAGGCAACAACATCAAATCAGTGCACAGAATCATGTTCAAAAATCCACAGAAAGTCACAAATTGTATTATTTCTTTTCTATAAATTAAAAAAGACCTACTTCAGGCAGCTCTGCGCCTATATTTCAACTTCACTTCAACTGGAACACCACTGTGTAGCGGGTGCATTTTCATTTGACTGGGGTACCTTCTATTTATTTTTTTAGAGCACACAAGCATTGCTCTAAAAAATAAATAGAGAAAGAGCACCCTAAAAATAGAGCAAGTATGGCAGCCCAGGCAGTAGACTAGTTTACCTATTCATAAGACCTGTTTACAGCTGTATACAATTTGCAAACTTTTTTTCGCAAGGAACATAATTGCATTTTATAAATCTGCTCTCCTAATGTAAACATTTTGGCATCCATTCACTCAAGTGAACAGCTCTTTCCTGAGACACACAAGACAGGGAAGTCCTTGGGAGATGAGGTTTCTGGACTTCATGCTTTACACCTTTGGAATTACTTACGCGATGTCACACAACAGAGTTACTGTCTCAACTTCCTCTGTTTCCTCATGCAAAAAAATCTGCACATGTCCTAGGATCACTCAGCTACCAGAAACTGTTTTTGAAGATTTTGTACAGTCTAGCTATAATAACATATCATTATGTGTTATGACTAGTTTGTCCACCAAACAATTATATATCCTTTAAAGTAAGCGTGTGTTGCCCTTAGCATTTTGAAGTTAGTTAAATTTAAATTTTTCACTATAGTACTGCAGCATTTAGTCTATGATTTTGAAGATGGAATGTAGTTCCACTGCCTTACATGCCTACCCTCCCTCTCTCCTGCATTGTAATGCAGTGGAATTTATTAATATATATGCATTTCAGTTTCTATGTATTTCAGGTGTGTAATATCTTTGTAAAGTACTTGAGTATCTTTTTCAAAAATAACCTTATTTAAAGGGGATCTATTGTGTCAGTTAACCAAAAATATATATATGCACACCTGCATGCCATTTTAGTAAAAAATGTATGACAACAGCAAAACTCCGTGTTTGATATGTGATAGATGGCTCGGTGGAGAACCACTTCTGAAGAGACTGTGTAGTACAAACATTGATAGAGTTCAGGAATGCATTATCTTTGTCAGGCTTGAAAAGATTCCTCTGAAATTGCACAAAAAAGATTTTGGTTAAGCTGTGTCCGCTGCTTGTCTGTTAAGTAAGGAAATGTGCAAATGAGGCAAGACAAGCAGTCCATATATACTGTGTTTCTGTGTTCTGCAAAGACAAAACATTTCATTAACACTTCATTAGAGCAAGACCTAGAACCTAAACTTCTGGCTTCTGGCTGTCACAGGAAAAATAACCAGGATTCTTAGGGATTTAAGGAATATACTAACAGTGTTGCTTATCTCTAAAAATGTTTTACCACTCCATTTTTAGAAAAGGCATCCAGGTCTTTCAGAAGTCTGCATAAGGCATCATGTCACTAAAGTTCACCATTGACTATTAAAAGACAGTTAAGTTATTATTTCTGATTTTCTTGCCTCATATTAATTTTTTCCTCCTAAATTTTCAAATTTTATGGTGATTGACTTTCTGTGCTGGTCTGAACTAAGATGCTACCCCGCCACCCTCACTTTAATATACTATCCTTTTAACATGTCCTCAGCTTAGCCCCCTCCCTCCATGTTTTGGGTCTGCCAGTTGCTGACCTAACACAGGTGGCCGTCACTTGTAGTAGAAACAAAGAAGGGCAGCACTGGACCTGGGACATGCCTCTCAACTGTACAGATTTTCACAGAATGTCCAGATTTTTGCCTCATATTTTTGGAATGTTTTTCATAAAATTGTGGCTTTCTAGCAAATCAGTAGCAAATCATTAAAGATTGAAGTTAGAAAATAATGACAGACATTTGAGTTTCAGGCTTCATACCCTTCAGAAAATTCATGTTAATGTAAATCCTGTTAATCTGTCAACATTTTAAGTTTGGAAGAGCAATATTTAAAAATTTCCATATTTTTGAGCCCTTATCCCACTTTTATTTATGGCTCTGTCCAGATTTCTTGCTCTAAGACGTTGACAAGTATGACTTGGGAACTCTGCAAGAATCATCATCCTGCACCTGTTGTTTCCCACATTCTTTCTCTGGACTGACCATGCATTGATATTGTGAGAGGAAAACAGGTATCCAGCCATCTGTGAGGCATAGAGGGTAATTCCTGGCTGTGACCTGGATGTCCCAGAATTGTCTAGCTGTATGAGAGGTGTTTGAGGTGGTGGTGAGGAAAGGATGGGAGTGAGCATCCAGTGGCAGCTCAGTCATCCTGAGGCCAGGGAGGCAGTCCAGCCCTCTGGAGTGATGACACCTAGTGGAAGCTGAGTGCACAGCATCAGTGTATGTGGCAGGGACAGAACGCTTCGCACTGCAAAGCTGTATTTACACAGTAGCCTGAATGTACATGTGTGGAAGTGTGCTTGCGAAATGGAATTTATATCAGACTTTCGCTTTGGCTAATGCACACATCAGCCACTGAGGTATAAATTAGGTCCACTGCAAAAAAATCCATATCTGCACCAAGTTATGACCTACAGAGAAATGATTGTTACTACCCCCTCACCATCTGATAAAAGTATGGATTCCAATATAGCCTTCCCCTTTGAATAGAAAAAACCTTTCCATGGGGGTGATATTGTATACTTATGTCAGGTAAGATGGGGAATATGAATCAGTATATAAAGTATGAGAAGTAACTTAATATTCAGTGTTGGAGACAAAAATGGGTAGAGAATGGAGTCATCCTTTACTCTTTTGACAGGTTAGCACTCCTTCCCAATAGCAGTCAGCTCACAGCTCCATGGAGAAAAAAGGGATATTTACAAACCTGGATTGCTGGTACTACAACAGAAATCCAAACACTTTAGCCATGACCTCTTACTTCTGTCTTAATCCTTCTATAAACTGGATCAATGAGAAAGCAAGGGCATCCCATAACAAGATTCTTTGTGACTCTCACTTTAGTAACTGAACTTCAGCATAGCAGATAGCATTGCCACTTCAAAGAAGGAGGTTCCCCAGTTTGACTCTCAGCTGTGTGGAGTTTGCATGTCCTCCCGGTGTTCGCATGGGTTTCCTCCTGGGGCTTCAGTTTCCTCCCACTTTCCAAGTACATGCAGTAGGTGGATTGGACACTCTGATTTGGCCAGAGGTGTGAGTGTGTGTGTGTGAGCGAATGTGTGGTATGGAAGAATTACCATGGCAGGGCTAGACAGCTGGTGGTGGTGTAATCATTGGCTTTAGGTGATTGTCACTGTTGAAGTAACACCCTGACTCCATGTACAAAAATGAGAAAAAAGGATTGCCGATGGACACATGGCTGGATAGATGGGTGGATGGATGGATGGTCAGACGGACTTCATTACAGCTCCATCTTTCAGCATGCCTGAAAAGCTGTGGCCAACAGCAAACTATTCTCTGATTAGATAAGGCATTTCTCACCATTGAAGGTCAGCTGTCATGATATTTTACAAACTGTCTACTCCATTTGGAGATATAAGGAGTGTTCTTCTGTCCAGTACTGCATATAACTGAGATTATTAATAATTCTAAGAACTGCTGGCTATGGCATGAGCAAAATATGTAAAATCTGCATGTTTGGTAGTCAGGTGGTCAACATATGACTGTTTAATGGCCAACGATGATTATGGTGGCAGATTCATGCAGTTATATAGAGTATTATTGTAAATAAACTGAGGATGCTATAAAGTATGCATTTCATTTAGTAGCATGCAGGAATAATAACAGTAATACATTCATTAACTAGAGGTAGACTGCTTCCTGAGGTAGCAGCTGGCCTGACATGGTGATTAGAAATGAAAAACAACTTTGCATCCCAGCTGAAGCTGTTGATCTGCTACTGAATAAGTCAAGGAGTTTTGGACATTAGCAGTGCTTTGTTTATACAACTTCCTGTTGAAATTCCAAGGGCTGGAATTGCAATGTTTGCAATAGTGGTTATATATGTGAGAACAAGAGGAATATATATGCCAAGGCTGTGATTTTTCAAAGTATCTTTCCTACTCTGACATTCAGTGATCTTGGAGTAGAGGTTCAGCCACACATATTACCACTGTTTGAATGTGCTTCTGCTCTGAGATAGTGTCATTTCATCTCTGATATCTCACATCCTCAGTCTTAATATAAGTAATGTAACAAAGCAATTCACAATAAGTTTTTTTCTTTTTTTGCCTCTATACCCACATACTTGTATACCATCTCCACAGTCACACAATATCTTGGAAAGGAGAAACTCCCCAGAACAGCATATAAACTCATGGTCAGTAGTTTGTTTCACTTGAAGAGTGTTAGAACAGCCAAGTTTTAAACTTCTCAGCATACCTCTTAACTGTCCAGAGTTTCACAGAATGTCCAGATTTTTGCCTCACATTTTTACATCCTCTAAATGAAAACGATTGTACAGGTTGCATTATTTTTGCTAAGATGGTTGGGTTACACAGGGTTGCGTAGGGAACACATTTTATATTCAGACTGGTGTTAGACAGCTCAAAAATTTCATGGACCCTTACTTGTGATATCCTGTGTAGTGCATAGACTGTATACATTTGATTTAATTAGAGAAGAATGTTCCAGACAGATTCCTTCTGGAATATTCCTGGTGGCTTACTTTGCTGTGGTACAAAGGAGGTTCTTTACCCCTGAGAAAGCAAGTATTTGGCAGAAGGCTAGTCTGCTGGAATATTTTATTTATTTGTTTATTACCTGTGTTTGTTTACTGAGGTAGTCTGACTGGGCATGATGAGATTCCTCTTTTCAATGGAGGCTCACAGAGAAAAGCTCCATACACCATAGCTGTAACAATTTCTGGATTTAAACAAGTAAAAAAGGAAAAAATATACATAAAACATAACACATAGTCAAAAATCAATGATGATTTTTCTGCATATAATGAACAAAGTTAAACAGCTTAACATAAATACTGATAGCACATAATCTGCCTAAATTGAGTAGAGGAAGGGAGGGAGATAAGTAGAAGAGAAGATATATTAGAAGGAATAAAGAAAAGAAATCAAAAAGTATTGACAAGGGAAAGATGCGAGGCTAGGAGATGAAGTTGAGGATAAAGTGCTGTATGTTAGAATGGGGTGTAAGTGCAGATGGGAGAAGGAAATGCAGAAGGAGAGAAGTGAGTAAGTAGTTGTGTAAAACTGAGGTTACAGAAAGAATCAGTGGTCCTTGGGGTGGTACGATATGCTGTGGATTTGAGTTGGTTGATATAATTAAGGTAGGAGAATTAGCTGGGGTGAGACATAAGCATAGCCATCTGTCAGAGAGGAATAGCTTTAATTGAATTTTAAAGGATTTTGCATTTTCAGTTTGTCTGATATCAGGAGGTACAGAGTTTTATATTGTCAAGTGGCCAAGGAGCACAGTGAGTTTCCTCTGGAGTTTTTTTATTTGGTTACAGTCAGCAGCAGTTTATCAGTAGATTGAAGTAGCAATGTGGATATATTGTCACAGTCAGTCAGATAACTAGGGTTATTTAGTAGAAAATATTGTCTAGGCCTGGGCCTTTATCAGGATGGTACATGAGACTGTGGGTGGTTACTAATTATGTTTGTATTAAAGAATGTCACAGCTGAAGCCAGTGTAACTGTTTGATGACTCCTTTGATGTCCGTGAAACCATCAAGAAATTTTGGCCAGTCTTAACTGCTGACAGTAAAATTAAGAGAATAGTAGGGGAAACACCTAAGTTTGGTTATAAAAACAAGAAGAACTTAAAGGATTTATTGTGCAACTATGATGGAGTACCTAACAAGCAGAGTACAGAAGGAGGAAATAGATTAGGAACTTGGAAATGTGGCTTTTGCAAAGCTTGCAGCCACATTAAATGTTCCAACAGTTTTGTTCATCCGGTAAATAACAAATGTTATAAGTTCTCTGGTTTTGCTAACTGCAACACCAAGAATGTTATATACGTTGGCACTTGTAATTTGTGCCAAGCCTATTATGTAGGAAAGACCAATAGAAAGTTTAAGGAACGGATACTTCGCCATCTGTTAGACATCAAGAATAAAGTGGTAACCAATGCCCTATATGGACATGTGTCTGAAAATCCAGGACATTCATTTAGCTTTATGGTTATCTCAAATGTGACTACTAACCTCCGTGGAGGAGACATTGTCAACAAAACTGAAAAGGAAGAAAGCAAATGGATCATGAACCTCAGAGCTAATTTATTTCCAGGGCTCAACAGAGTAGTTCCTATTAACCCTATTTTGAAAGAGCGAAGCCTAATTAAGAAATGAAATGTAGGCTTGAGGAAGGCGTGCATCTGATTGCTGTATGTGATTGGTTGAGCAATTAAGGATCTTTATTTAACAGCAGTAAGTCAGGTCTACATACTAGGATCTGAAGAAGGCTTTTTAACTGAAAGCGCTTATCCTGTTTGACCTGCAACTTGAACAGCACAATTTGTGCTTTTTATTTCTTTATTTTATTAAAGCCTACATTTTAACAGAATTTCTCAGTGAACTTTTCGTTGTGATGGAAGCCTTTTTTTCATTTTACTATTATCCAGCAGCAGTAGCTGCTGAATGTACAGGGCAGTGTCAGCAAAGGATAATGAATTCATAACATTGTGAAGGATTCTAAAGGGAAGGGAAAAGGCAGAGGAACACATGCAAGGACTGAGGGGAGGGACATCAAAGTGGATGAAACAAGATGAAGAGGATGAGGAGTGGGGGAGACATACCTCTTTACTGTCCCTGATTTTCACAGATATCCCAATTTTGTCTAAAATATACTCTTTTTCTCATAACATTAGTGACTTAAAGACAAATAAAAGTGTTAAAGGAATAACCCAGCTGTATGTTTTTTCTTCTTCATAAATGCATCCTAAAATAAATTATCTCATTTTGTTAACTTTCTAAGTGAGTAATAGTAATGCTTAAAAGTCTCTGTGGCCCTTTGTGTCAGATTACTTTAGCTTTTTCCTTATTTTTGAGTTAAAAATTTGAGTTCTGTTGAGGGGAGAAGATTTCACTATGCCGGAGTTTTAACTGGCAGGTGTCAGTACTGACAGCTGGAAAGAGAATGTCATATATGAAGGAGTTGGTAGAAGTAGGCATGGAGGTGATGTTCAGAAGAGCCCCTAGGAGAAAGAACATACCAGATGTCATATTTAGGAACATAGAAAGGGTGGAAAATGTAGATGTTTGAGAGTTGCTGGCCAGCCTGGACCACTTAAATGTGTGGTTCATTACCATGACTAAAAATGGGAAGGAAAAAACAAAACACATCAGTGCAGAAATAGAGAGGGGTAGATTTCTAAAGGCTGTGAATGATAATCAGAAACAATATACCAGACTGAAAGCAGTGGGGAAAGGTAAAACTTTGGAGAGGACCTGAAACATGGAAAATGGCTGGTGTGATGGCATCCAGCAGAAAGAAAAAAAAATGGAGGAAAAGGCAACCTGCAAAGATATGTAAGGAATGCAGCAGAAAAGAGAGAAAAACACAGGCAAGATGGAAGCATGGGGAAGGGAATTTAGGAATAAAGGAATACTATGGAAGGAACAAACAGCATCAGTGAGAGTACCAAGTAAGGTACAGCCAGGGAAGTAAGACATAGGAAGAAAATGTTTTTGCAATACTTTTCTAACAAATGCACAAAAAAGAAAAGGACAAGGTGGGGTACAAACAGTATTGAGTTCTAGGAATTAAAGTGAAGAAGGCAGGTAGGACAGTAGAAACGTACAAATGAATGCTTTACCTTCATGGAGCAAATTAGTAAAATACTATAGGAAGGAGTAGATGGACAGATGAAACTAAAATTGGGGGAGTTGGAGGGAGCCCTGAAAGATGAAAGAAATGAGAAGATGGAGGACAAGATGCATACTATGCGTGAGTGCTGAAGGAACTGGCAAATGCAATATGAAAGCAATTTAACCATGAGAGCAACGGTTAAATTATTCATCAAGGTTAAATTATTCTTCAAGGTCAAATTATTCATCAAGGTCAAATTATTCATCAAGGTTAAATTATTCTTCAAGGTTAAATTATTCTTCCTCTCCCTGTTAACAAGTTACATGAGTCAGGACTGGATATGAGCAGAGGGGTTTCCTCCATAAAGGAGGTCTGTGAAGCTTAACACCAGTAACTGGAAAAATCTTGGAAACATTTCAGGAGGGTTTTTGGAATTCCTGAAGTACAGTGAAACAAACAAAAAGACATCAATATGGTTTCATGGTAAGAAAGATGTGACAGACAAGCCTGCTACAATTTCATCAGTGGCTTAGTAAGGAAGTGGGCCAGGAAAACCTAGTGACTATGATATTTCCGCCATGGCCCCCACAAGAGGGGGGCTGACAGGGCCGTAGCCTGGGGGCCCGGGATAGGGGGGGCCTGGTGTGATCGGTCAAAAGATAAAAATATTTAAAACCTCTTTTTGAAATTTCTCAACCACTGAAAATGTATACTTTAATTCATACAACAATTGAATCGTGAATTTCAAAAAGGGACTATATCCATATTTTTTTCAATTGTGGAGATGGGCCCTTTTCAAAATTTACAATTCAATTATTATTATTATTATTATTATTATCAATGTGGCAGAGCAGGTGGCGGGAGCCATTTCGGTGCTCGGGATATTTCTAGCCTGCATTGGTATAGTGTGAGCATTTGATATACTTTTACCCTTTGCATCGTATGGCTGTGTGCTTTACACAAATAAAATACAACGTGGTTGAGCCGTATCTAATATTTATGTTCATGTTGTCTACTTTGTGTGTTCTATACAAAAAAGATTCAATTTTAACTGGAATCATGCTGATTCATAAGCAGACCCCACAACTGTAATGAATCTATCATTTTTTACCAGTTTTGAGGATTGAGGGGAGGGAGAGGTGTGTCCCTCTTGCTCACCTACCACTATAACAGCTGTCATTGTTGCAGCACTGATATCACCACCAGGGCTTGTGACCTGTTATATCTCCTGCATACTCCCATCTCTCTCCCTCCAGAAGAGGCAAGGCTAATTCCACCTGGCCAGCTCCAGCAGGTGCTCAAGTCACTTACTAATCAAACTCAGTTTGCCAGAGTCACAGGCAGATCTTTATTCCTCTATGTGAGGAGTGCTGGGCAAATTTTGCAAAACTCAATACACATTAATGGCTTCAGTTTTATTAATAACAGTGTGCTGTTCTGCAGACAGAAACATATAATTGGGTTACAGTGTTTATTAACTGATAAATTAAAATGGTAAACTCATTAAACCAGCATTAATGTGGTCTGCTGATGAGCTGATAGTGTTACTAGAGGTTACCAAATATTTTACTGTAGCAGTTATCACAGTGCAGCCTTTTTCTCTTTATACTAACTTTTTTCCAAAGGTTTCTGCATTACGTAATGCATTTATACTGTTTCATACATTGCTTGTATATTCTGAAATATGTTATGCTTCACTGAATGATAGATCATAGTGTCTCTGTATGACTTTTCTCAAATGCAGTCACCTGTTTTATATTCTCTGATATTGTTGATGTTTTGTGAAGTAGGTTCACACAGCACATCTACAGATGCCTCAGTTCTGGTATTAGAGTGCAGGACCTAATGCCACAGTTCCTTTAAATCAGATCTGCTAAAATAATGCTGTATACCTCAGTCTTCCTAAAACATTAATTCTGAGAAACATACTAATACAATGACAATAAGTACAGGGAATGATAAAGTCCAGATGTAAGACTTTGAATACCCTCCAAGTATCTCTAAAAGCTTAAAAAATACATTCAAATGCTCTGTGATCTTATAGTATAATGATTATGTTTCTAACAGTTTTCTCATTTCACACTACATAACATAACATGGCACACAAAACAGACTACAAAGAAAAAATAATTCAAGCGAGATTGAAGTCCAAATAATAGGGGCCACGATTCCCGAGTGGCACACCTTAATTTCTGAATTTCCCGGATTTTTAAATGTTTTTTCCCAGCTTTTTTGTTTTAAATTGACATCATCATGCAGATGCATGCACAGTGACATCAGCTTCGTGAGCAGCCTACCAGCCTATCGGAATTTGGCTCAGGACCACTCTGGGCTGAGTTTACTTTGCAAGCCTGCAACGGAGTAGAGAATGAGATAGGGTCTAAAGAGAGAATGAGATAGGGTCTAAAGAGAAAATGAGATAGGGTCTAAAGAGAGAATGAGACAGGGTCTAAAGAGAGAATGAGTTAGGGTCTAAAGAGAGAATGAAATAGGGTCTAAAGAGAGAATGAGATAGGGTCTAAAGAGAGAATGAGACAGGGTCTAAAGAGAGAATGAGATAGGGTCTAAAGAGAGAATGAAATAGGGTCTAAAGAGAGAATGCGATAGGGTCTAAAGAGAGAATGAGACAGGGTCTAAAGAGAGAATGAGACAGGGTCTAAAGAGAGAATGACATACGGTCAAAAGAGAGAATGAGATAGGATCTAAAGAGAGAATGAAATAGGGTCTAAAGAGAAAATGAGACAGGGTCTAAAGAGAGAATGAGACAGGGTCTAAAGAGAGAATGAGACAGGGTCTAAAGAGAGAATGAGATAGGGTCTAAAGAGAGAATGAGACAGGGTCTAAAGAGAGAATGAGACAGGGTCTAAAGAGAGAATGAGACAGGGTCTAAAGAGAGAATGAGACAGGGTCTAAAGAGAGAATGAGAAAGGGTCTAAAGAGATTGAAATAGGGTCTAAAGAGAGAATGCGACAGGGTCTAAAGAGAGAATGAGACAGGGTCTAAAGAGAGAATGAGACAGGGTCTAAAGAGAGAATGAGATAGGGTCTAAAGAGAGAATGAGACAGGGTCTAAAGAGAGAATGAGACAGGGTCTAAAGAGAGAATGAGACAGGGTCTAAAGAGAGAATGAGACAGGGTCTAAAGAGAGAATGAGATAGGGTCTAAAGAGAGAATGAGACAGGGTCTAAAGAGAGAATGAGACAGGGTCTAAAGAGGGAATGAGACAGGGTCTAAAGAGGGAATGAGACACGGTCTAAAGAGAGAATGAGATAGGATCTAAAGAGAGAATGAGACAGGGCCTAAAGAGAGAATGAGACAGGGTGTAAAGAGAGAATGAGACAGGGTCTAAAGAGAGAATGAGACAGGGTCTAAAGAGAGAATGAGAAAGGGTCTAAAGAGAATGAGACAGGGTCTATAGAGAGAATGAGACAGGGTCTAAAGAGAGAATGAGATAGGGTCTAAAGAGAGAATGAGACAGGGTCTAAAGAGAGAATGAGACAGGGTCTAAAGAGAGAATGAGACAGGGTCTAAAGAGAGAATGAGACAGGGTCTAAAGAGAGAATGAGACAGGGTCTAAAGAGAGAATGAGATAGGGTCTAAAGAGAGAATGAGACAGGGTCTAAAGAGAGAATGAGACAGGGTCTAAAGAGGGAATGAGACAGGGTCTAAAGAGAGAATGAGACAGGGTCTAAAGAGAGAACGAGATACGGTCTAAAGAGAGAATGAGACAGGGTCTAAAGAGAGAATGAGATAGGGTCTAAAGAGAGAATGAGACAGGGTCTAAAGAGAGAATGAGACAGGGTCTAAAGAGAGAATGAGACAGGGTCTAAAGAGAGAATGAGATACGGTCTAAAGAGAGAATGAGACAGGGTCTAAAGAGAATGAGACAGGGTCTAAAGAGAGAATGAGACAGGTTCTAAAGAGAGAATGAGACAGGATCTAAAGAGAGAATGAGACAGGGTCTAAAGAGAGAATGAGACAGGGTCTAAAGAGAGAATGAGATAGGGTCTAAAGAGAGAATGAGACAGGGTCTAAAGAGAGAATGAGACAGGGTCTAAAGAGAGAATGAGACAGGGTCTAAAGAGAGAATGAGACAGGGTCTAAAGAGAGAATGAGACAGGGTCTAAAGAGAGAATGAGACAGGGTCTAAAGAGAGAATGAGATAGGGTCTAAAGAGAGAATGAGACAGGGTCTAAAGAGAGAATGAGACAGGGTCTAAAGAGAGAATGAGACAGGGTCTAAAGAGAGAATGAGACAGGGTCTAAAGAGAGAATGAGACAGGGTCTAAAGAGAGAATGAGATAGGGTCTAAAGAGAGAATGAGACAGGGTCTAAAGAGAGAATGAGATAGGATCTAAAGAGAGAATGAGACAGGGTCTAAAGAGAGAATGAGATGGGGTCTAAAGAAAGAATGAGATAAAGTCTAAAGAAAGAGTGAGACAGGGTCTAAAGAGAGAATGAGAGAGGGTCTAAAGAGAGAATGAGACAGGTTCTAAAGAGAATGAGACAGGGTCTAAAGAGAGAATGAAATAGGGTCTAAAGGGAGAATGAGATAGGGTCTAAAGAGAGAATGAGACAGGGTCTAAAGAGAGAATGAGACAGGGTCTAAAGAGAGAATGAGATAGGGTCTAAATAGAGAATGAGACAGGGTCTAAAGAGAGAATGAGACAGGGTCTAAAGAGAGAATGAGACAGGGTCTAAAGAGAGAATGAGATAGGGTCTAAAGAGAGAATGAGACAGGGTCTAAAGAGAGAATGAGACAGGGTCTAAAGAGAGAATGAGACAGGGTCTAAAGAGAGAATGAGACAGGGTCTAAAGAGAGAATGAGATAGGGTCTAAAGAGAGAATGAGACAGGGTCTAAAGAGAGAATGAGATAGGGTCTAAAGAGAGAATGAGATACGGTCTAAAGAGAGAATGAGATAGGGTCTAAAGAGAGAATGAGACAGGGTCTAAAGAGAGAATGAGATAGGGTCTAAAGAGAGAATGAGACAGGGTCTAAAGAGAGAATGAGACAGGGTCTAAAGAGAGAATGAGACAGGGTCTAAAGAGAGAATGAGACAGGGTCTAAAGAGAGAATGAGACAGGGTCTAAAGAGAGAATGAGATAGGGTCTAAAGAGAGAATGAGACAGGGTCTAAAGAGAGAATGAGACAGGGTCTAAAGAGAGAATGAGACAGGGTCTAAAGAGACAATGAGACAGGGTGTAAAGAGAGAATGAGACAGGGTGTAAGGAGAGAATGAGATAGGGTCTAAAGAGGGAATGAGACAGGGTCTAAAGAGAGAATGAGACAGGGTCTAAAGAGAGAATGAGACAGGGTCTAAAGAGAGAATGAGATAGGGTCTAAAGAGAGAATGAGACAGGGTCTAAAGAGAGAATGAGACAGGGTCTAAAGAGAGAATGAGACAGGGTCTAAAGAGAGAATGAGACAGGGTCTAAAGAGAGAATGAGATACGGTCTAAAGAGAGAATGAGATAGGGTCTAAAGAGAGAATGAGACAGGGTCTTAAGAGAGAATGAGATTGGGTCTAAAGAGAGAATGAGACAGGGTCTATAGAGAGAATGAGACAGTGTCTTAAGAGAGAATGAGATTGGGTCTAAAGAGAGAATGAGATAGGGTCTAAAGAGAGAATGAGACAGGGTCTAAAGAGAGAATGAGACAGGGTCTAAAGACAGAATGAGATTGGGTCTAAAGAGAGAATGAGATAGGGTCTAAAGAGAGAATGAGATAGGGTCTAAAGAGAGAATGAGACAGGGTCTAAAGAGAGAATGAGACAGGGTCTAAAGAGAGAATGAGACAGGGTCTAAAGACAGAATGAGACAGTGTCTTAAGAGAGAATGAGATTGGGTCTAAAGAGAGAATGAGACAGGGTCTAAAGAGAGAATGAGATTGGGTCTAAAGAGAGAATGAGATAGGGTCTAAAGAGAGAATGAGACAGTGTCTTAAGAGAGAATGAGATTGGGTCTAAAGAGAGAATGAGACAGGGTCTAAAGAGAGAATGAGACAGGGTCTAAAGAGAGAATGAGATAGGGTCTAAAGAGAGAATGAGACAGGGTCTAAAGAGAGAATGAGACAGGGTCTAAAGAGAGAATGAGATAGGGTCTAAAGAGAGAATGAGACAGGGTCTAAAGAGAGAATGAGACAGGGTCTAAAGAGAGAATGAGATAGGGTCTAAAGAGAGAATGAGACAGGGTCTAAAGAGAGAATGAGACAGGGTCTAAAGAGAGAATGAGATAGGGTCTAAAGAGAGAATGAGATAGGGTCTAAAGACAGAATGAGACAGGGTCTAAAGAGAGAATGAGACAGGGTCTAAAGACAGAATGAGACAGGGTCTAAAGAGAAAATGAGACAGGGTCTAAAGAGAGAATGAGACAGGGTCTAAAGAGAGAATGAGACAGGGTCTAAAGAGAGAATGAGATAGGATCTAAAGAGAGAATGAGACAGGGTCTAAAGAGAGAATGAGATAGGGTCTAAAGAGAGAATGAGACAGGGTCTAAAGAGAGAATGAGACAGGGTCTAAAGAGGGAATGAGACAGGGTCTAAAGAGGGAATGAGACAGGGTCTAAAGAAAGAGTGAGACAGGGTCTAAAGAGAGAATGAGAGAGGGTCTAAAGAGAGAATGAGACGGGGTCTAAAGAGAGAATGAGATAGGGTCTAAAGAGAGAATGAGACAGGGTCTAAAGAGAGAATGAGACAGGGTCTAAAGAGAGAATGAGACAGGGTCTAAAGAGAGAATGAGACACGGTCTAAAGAGAGAATGAGATAGGATCTAAAGAGAGAATGAGACAGGGCCTAAAGAGAGAATGAGACAGGGTCTAAAGAGAGAATGAGACAGGGTCTAAAGAGAGAATGAGACAGGGTCTAAAGAGAGAATGAGACAGGGTCTAAAGAGAGAATGAGACAGGGTCTAAAGAGAGAATGAGACAGGGTCTAAAGAGAGAATGAGATAGGGTCTAAAGAGAGAATGAGACAGGGTCTAAAGAGAGAATGAGACAGGGTCTAAAGAGAGAATGAGACAGGGTCTAAAGAGAGAATGAGATAGGGTCTAAAGAGAGAATGAGACAGGGTCTAAAGAGAGAATGAGATAGGGTCTAAAGAGAGAATGAGACAGGGTCTAAAGAGAGAATGAGACAGGGTCTAAAGAGAGAATGAGACAGGGTCTAAAGAGAGAATGAGATACGGTCTAAAGAGAGAATGAGACAGGGTCTAAAGAAAGAATGAGACAGGGTCTAAAGAGAGAATGAGACAGGGTCTAAAGAGAGAATGAGATAGGGTCTAAAGAGAGAATGAGACAGGGTCTAAAGAAAGAATGAGACAGGGTCTAAAGAGAGAATGAGACAGGGTCTAAAGAGAGAATGAGACAGGGTCTAAAGAGAGAATGAGATAGGGTCTAAAGAGAGAATGAGACAGGGTCTAAAGAGAGAATGAGACAGGGTCTAAAGAGAGAATGAGACAGGGTCTAAAGAGAGAATGAGATAGGGTCTAAAGAGAGAATGAGACAGGGTCTAAAGAGAGAATGAGACAGGGTCTACAGAGAGAATGAGATAGGGTCTAAAGAGAGAATGAGACAGGGTCTAAAGAGAGAATGAAACAGGGTCTAAAGAGAGAATGAGACAGGGTCTAAAGAGAGAATGAGATAGGGTCTAAAGAGAGAATGAGACAGGGTCTAAAAAGAGAATGAGACAGGGTCTAAAGAGAGAATGAGACAGGGTCTAAAGAGAGAATGAGACAGGGTCTAAAGAGAGAATGAGACAGGGTCTAAAGAGAGAATGAGATAGGGTCTAAAGAGAGAATGAGACAGGGTCTAAAGAGAGAATGAGACAGGGTCTAAAGAGAGAATGAGATAGGGTCTAAAGAGAGAATGAGACAGGGTCTAAAGAGAGAATGAGACAGGGTCTAAAGAGAGAATGAGATAGGGTCTAAAGAGAGAATGAGATAGGGTCTAAAGAGAGAATGAGACAGGGTCTAAAAAGAGAATGAGACAGGGTCTAAAGAGAGAATGAGACAGGGTCTAAAGAGAGAATGAGACAGGGTCTAAAGAGAGAATGAGATAGGGTCTAAAGAGAGAATGAGACAGGGTCTAAAGAGAGAATGAGATAGGGTCTAAAGAGAGAATGAGACAGGGTCTAAAGAGAGAATGAGATAGGGTCTAAAGAGAGAATGAGACAGGGTCTAAAGAGAGAATGAGACAGGGTCTAAAGAGAGAATGAGACAGGGTCTAAAGAGAGAATGAGATAGGGTCTAAAGAGAGAATGAGATAGGGTCTAAAGAGAGAATGAGACAGGGTCTAAAGAGAGAATGAGATAGGGTCTAAAGAGAGAATGAGACAGGGTCTAAAGAGAGAATGAGACAGGGTCTAAAGAGAGAATGAGACAGGGTCTAAAGAGAGAATGAGATAGGGTCTAAAGAGAGAATGAGACAGGGTCTAAAGAGAGAATGAGATAGGGTCTAAAGAGAGAATGAGACAGGGTCTAAAGAGAGAATGAGATAGGGTCTAAAGAGAGAATGAGACAGGGTCTAAAGAGAGAATGAGATAGGGTCTAAAGAGAGAATGAGACAGGGTCTAAAGAGAGAATGAGACAGGGTCTAAAGAGAGAATGAGACAGGGTCTAAAGAGAGAATGAGATAGGGTCTAAAGAGAGAATGAGACAGGGTCTAAAGAGAGAATGAGACAGGGTCTAAAGAGAGAATGAGACAGGGTCTAAAGAGAGAATGAGATAGGGTCTAAAGAGAGAATGAGACAGGGTCTAAAGAGAGAATGAGACAGGGTCTAAAGAGAGAATGAGACAGGGTCTAAAGAGAGAATGAGACAGGGTCTAAAGAGAGAATGAGATAGGGTCTAAAGAGAGAATGAGACAGGGTCTAAAGAGAGAATGAGACAGGGTCTAAAGAGAGAATGAGATAGGGTCTAAAGAGAGAAAGAATGAGATAGGGTCTAAAGAGAGAATGAGACAGGGTCTAAAGAGAGAATGAGATAGGGTCTAAGAGAATGAGACAGGGTCTAAAGAGAGAATGAGACAGGGTCTAAAGAGAGAATGAGACAAAGTCTAAAGAGAGAATGAGATAGGGTCTAAAGAGAGAATGAGACAGGGTCTAAAGAGAGAATGCGATAGGGTCTAAAGGGAGAATGAAATAGGGTCTAAAGAGAGAATGAGACAGGGTCTAAAGAGAGAATGAGACAGGGTCTAAAGAGAGAATGAAATAGGGTCTAAAGAGAGAATGAGACAGGGTCTAAAGAGAGAATGAGACAGGGTCTAAAGAGAGAATGAGACAGGGTCTAAAGAGAGAATGAGACAGGGTCTAAAGAGAGAATGAGATAGGGTCTAAAGAGAGAATGAGACAGGGTCTAAAGAGAGAATGAGATAGGGTCTAAAGAGAGAATGAGACAGGGTCTAAAGAGAGAATGAGACAGGGTCTAAAGAGAGAATGAGACAGGGTCTAAAGAGAGAATGAAATAGGGTCTAAAGAGAGAATGAGACAGGGTCTAAAGATGAGATAGGGTCTAAAGAGAGAAAGAATGAGATAGGGTCTAAAGAGAGAATGAGACAGGGTCTAAAGAGAGAATGAGATAGGGTCTAAGAGAATGAGACAGGGTCTAAAGAGAGAATGAGACAGGGTCTAAAGAGAGAATGAGACAGGGTCTAAAGAGAGAATGAGATAGGGTCTAAAGAGAGAATGAGACAGGGTCTAAAGAGAGAATGAGACAGGGTCTAAAGAGAGAATGAGACAGGGTCTAAAGAGAGAATGAGATAGGGTCTAAAGAGAGAATGAGACAGGGTCTAAAAAGAGAATGAGACAGGGTCTAAAGAGAGAATGAGACAGGGTCTAAAGAGGGAATGAGACAGGGTCTAAAGAGGGAATGAGACAGGGTCTAAAGAGAGAATGAGACAGGGTCTAAAGAGAGAATGAGACAGGGTCTAAAGAGAGAATGAGATAGGGTCTAAAGAGAGAATGAGACAGGGTCTAAAGAGAGAATGAGACAGGGTCTAAAGAGAGAATGAGACAGGGTCTAAAGAGAGAATGAGACAGGGTCTAAAGAGAGAATGAGACAGGGTCTAAAGAGAGAATGAGACAGGGTCTAAAGAGAGAATGAGACAGGGTCTAAAGAGAGAATGAGACAGGGTCTAAAGAGAGAATGAGACAGGGCCTAAAGAGAGAATGAGACAGGGTCTAAAGAGAGAATGAGACAGGGTCTAAAGAGAGAATGAGACAGGGTCTAAAGAGAGAATGAGATAGGGTCTAAAGAGAGAATGAGACAGGGTCTAAAGAGAGAATGAGATAGGGTCTAAGAGAATGAGACAGGGTCTAAAGAGAGAATGAGACAGGGTCTAAAGAGAGAATGAGATAGGGTCTAAAGAGAGAATGAGACAGGGTCTAAAGAGAGAATGAGACAGGGTCTAAAGAGAGAATGAGATAGGGTCTAAAGAGAGAATGAGACAGGGTCTAAAGAGAGAATGAGACAGGGTCTAAAGAGAGAATGAGACAGGGTCTAAAGAGAGAATGAGACAGGGTCTAAAGAGAGAATGAGACAGGGTCTAAAGAGAGAATGAGATAGGGTCTAAAGAGAGAATGAGACAGGGTCTAAAGAGAGAATGAGACAGGGTCTAAAGAGAGAATGAGACAGGGTCTAAAGAGAGAATGAGACAGGGTCTAAAGAGAGAATGAGATAGGGTCTAAAGAGAGAATGAGATAGGGTCTAAAGAGAGAATGAGACAGGGTCTAAAGAGAGAATGAGACAGGGTCTAAAGAGAGAATGAGATAGGGTCTAAAGAGAGAATGAGACAGGGTCTAAAGAGAGAATGAGATAGGGTCTAAAGAGAGAATGAGACAGGGTCTAAAGAGAGAATGAGATAGGGTCTAAAGAGAGAATGAGACAGGGTCTAAAGAGAGAATGAGATAGGGTCTAAAGAGAGAATGAGATAGGGTCTAAAGAGAGAATGAGACAGGGTCTAAAGAGAGAATGAGACAGGGTCTAAAGAGAGAATGAGACAGGGTCTAAAGAGAGAATGAGACAGGGTCTAAAGAGAGAATGAGACAGGGTCTAAAGAGAGAATGAGATAGGGTCTAAAGAGAGAATGAGACAGGGTCTAAAGAGAGAATGAGACAGGGTCTAAAGAGAGAATGAGATAGGGTCTAAAGAGAGAATGAGACAGGGTCTAAAGAAAGAATGAGACAGGGTCTAAAGAGAGAATGAGATAGGGTCTAAAGAGAGAATGAGACAGAGTCTAAAGAGAGAGAATGAGACAGGGTCTAAAGAGAGAATGAGACAGGGTCTAAAGAGAGAATGAGACAGGGTCTAAAGAGAGAATGAGATAGGGTCTAAAGAGAGAATGAGACAGGGTCTAAAGAGAGAATGAGACAGGGTCTAAAGAGAGAATGAGACAGGGTCTAAAGAGAGAATGAGACAGGGTCTAAAGAGAGAATGAGACAGGGTCTAAAGAGAGAATGAGACAGGGTCTAAAGAGAGAATGAGATAGGGTCTAAAGAGAGAATGAGATAGGGTCTAAAGAGAGAATGAGACAGGGTCTAAAGAGAGAATGAGATAGGGTCTAAAGAGAGAATGAGACAGGGTCTAAAGAGAGAATGAGACAGGGTCTAAAGAGAGAATGAGACAGGGTCTAAAGAGAGAATGAGATAGGGTCTAAAGAGAGAATGAGACAGGGTCTAAAGAGAGAATGAGATAGGGTCTAAAGAGAGAATGAGACAGGGTCTAAAGAGAGAATGAGATAGGGTCTAAGAGAATGAGACAGGGTCTAAAGAGAGAATGAGACAGGGTCTAAAGAGAGAATGAGACAGGGTCTAAAGAGAGAATGAGACAGGGTCTAAAGAGAGAATGAGACAGGGTCTAAAGAGAGAATGAGACAGGGTCTAAAGAGAGAATGAGAATGAGACAGGGTCTAAAGAGAGAATGAGATAGGGTCTAAAGAGAGAATGAGACAGGGTCTAAAGAGAGAATGAGATAGGGTCTAAAGGGAGAATGAGATAGGGTCTAAAGAGAGAATGAGACAGGGTCTAAAGAGAGAATGAGACAGGGTCTAAAGAGAGAATGAAATAGGGTCTAAAGAGAGAATGAGACAGGGTCTAAAGAGAGAATGAGACAGGGTCTAAAGAGAGAATGAGACAGGTTCTAAAGAGAGAATGAGACAGGGTCTAAAGAGAGAATGAAACAGGGTCTAAAGAGAGAATGAGACAGGGTCTAAAGAGAGAATGAGACAGGGTCTAAAGAGAGAATGAGACAGGGTCTAAAGAGAGAATGAGACAGGGTCTAAAGAGAGAATGAGACAGGGTCTAAAGAGAGAATGAGACAGGGTCTAAAGAGAGAATGAGATAGGGTCTAAAGAGAGAATGAGACAGGGTCTAAAGAGAGAATGAGATAGGGTCTAAAGAGAGAATGAGACAGGGTCTAAAGAGAGAATGAGACAGGGTCTAAAGAGAGAATGAGATAGGGTCTAAAGAGAGAATGAGATAGGGTCTAAAGAGAGAATGAGACAGGGTCTAAAGAGAGAATGAGATAGGGTCTAAAGAGAGAATGAGACAGGGTCTAAAGAGAGAATGAGATAGGGTCTAAAGAGAGAATGAGATAGGGTCTAAAGAGAGAATGAGACAGGGTCTAAAGAGAGAACAGGGTCTAAAGGGAGAATGAGATAGGGTCTAAAGAGAGAATGAGACAGGGTCTAAAGAGAGAATGAAATAGGGTCTAAAGAGAGAATGAGACAGGGTCTAAAGAGAGAATGAAATAGGGTCTAAAGAGAGAATGAGACAGGGTCTAAAGAGAGAATGAGACAGGGTCTAAAGAGAGAATGAGATAGGGTCTAAAGAGAGAATGAGACAGGGTCTAAAGAGAGAATGAGACAGGGTCTAAAGAGAGAATGAGACAGGTTCTAAAGAGAGAATGAGACAGGGTCTAAAGAGAGAATAAGACAGGGTCTAAAGAGAGAATGAGACAGGGTCTAAAGAGAGAATGAGACAGGGTCTAAAGAGAGAATGAGATAGGGTCTAAAGAGAGAATGAGACAGGGTCTAAAGAGAGAATGAGATAGGGTCTAAAGAGAGAATGAGACAGGGTCTAAAGAGAGAATGAGACAGGGTCTAAAGAGAGAATGAGACAGGGTCTAAAGAGAGAATGAGACAGGGTCTAAAGAGAGAATGAGACAGGGTCTAAAGAGAGAATGAGATAGGGTCTAAAGAGAGAATGAGATAGGGTCTAAAGAGAGAATGAGACAGAGTCTAAAGAGAGAGAATGAGACAGGGTCTAAAGAGAGAATGAGATAGGGTCTAAATAGAGAATGAGACAGGGTCTAAAGAGAGAATGAGACAGGGTCTAAAGAGAGAATGAGACAGGGTCTAAAAAGAGAATGAGACAGGGTCTAAAGAGAGAATGAGACAGGGTCTAAAGAGAGAATGAGATAGGGTCTAAAGAGAGAATGAGACAGGGTCTAAAGAGAGAATGAGACAGGGTCTAAAGAGAGAATGAGACAGGGTCTAAAGAGAGAATGAGACAGGGTCTAAAGAGAGAATGAGATAGGGTCTAAAGAGAGAATGAGACAGGGTCTAAAGAGAGAATGAGATAGGGTCTAAAGAGAGAATGAGACAGTGTCTTAAGAGAGAATGAGATTGGGTCTAAAGAGAGAATGAGACAGGGTCTAAAGAGAGAATGAGATAGGGTCTAAAGAGAGAATGAGACAGTGTCTTAAGAGAGAATGAGATAGGGTCTAAAGAGAGAATGAGATTGGGTCTAAAGAGAGAAAGAATGAGATAAGGTCTAAAGAGAGGTGAGACAAGGTCTAAAGAGAGAATGAGATAGGATCTAAAGAGAGAATGAGACAGGGTCTAAAGAAAGAATGAGACAGGGTCTAAAGAGAGAACGAGATAGGGTCTAAAGAGAGACTGAGACAGGGTCTAAAGAGAGAATGAGATAGGGTCTAAAGAGAGAATGAGATGGTCTAAAGAGAGAATGAGACAGGGTCTAAAGAGAGAATGAGACAGGGTCTAAAGAAAGAATGAGACAGGGTCTAAAGAGAGAATGAGACAGGGTCTAAAGAAAGAATGAGACAGGGTCTAAAGAGAGAATGAGATAGGGTCTAAAGAGAGAATGAGACAGGGTCTTAAGAGAGAATGAGAAAGGGTCTAAACAGAGAATGAGATAGGGTCTAAAGAGAGAATGAGACAGGGTCTAAAGAGAGAATGAGACAGGGTCTAAAGAGAGAATGAGATAGGGTCTAAAGAGAGAATGAGACAGGGTCTAAAGAGAGAATGAGACAGGGTCTAAAGAGAGAATGAGACAGGGTCTAAAGAGAGAATGAGACAGGGTCTAAAGAGAGAATGAGACAGGGTCTAAAGAGAGAATGAGATAGGGTCTAAAGAGAGAATGAGACAGGGTCTAAAGAGAGAATGAGACAGGGTCTAAAGAGAGAATGAGATAGGGTCTAAAGAGAGAATGAGATAGGGTCTAAAGAGAGAATGAGACAGGGTCTAAAGAGAGAATGAGACAGGGTCTAAAGAGAGAATGAGACAGGGTCTAAAGAGAGAATGAGATAGGGTCTAAAGAGAGAATGAGACAGGGTCTAAAGAGAGAATGAGATAGGGTCTAAAGAGAGAATGAGACAGGGTCTAAAGAGAGAATGAGATAGGGTCTAAAGAGAGAATGAGACAGTGTCTAAAGAGAGAATGAGACAGGGTCTAAAGAGAGAATGAGACAGGGTCTAAAGAGAGAATGAGACAGGGTCTAAAGAGAGAATGAGATAGGGTCTAAAGAGAGAATGAGACAGGGTCTAAAGAGAGAATGAGACAGGGTCTAAAGAGAGAATGAGACAGGGTCTAAAGAGAGAATGAGACAGGGTCTAAAGAGAGAATGAGACAGGGTCTAAAGAGAGAATGAGATAGGGTCTAAAGAGAGAATGAGACAGGGTCTAAAGAGAGAATGAGACAGGGTCTAAAGAGAGAATGAGACAGGGTCTAAAGAGAGAATGAGACAGGGTCTAAAGAGAGAATGAGATAGGGTCTAAAGAGAGAATGAGACAGGGTCTAAAGAGAGAATGAGATAGGGTCTAAAGAGAGAATGAGACAGGGTCTAAAGAGAGAATGAGATAGGGTCTAAAGAGAGAATGAGACAGGGTCTAAAGAGAGAATGAGACAGGGTCTAAAGAGAGAATGAGACAGGGTCTAAAGAGAGAATGAGACAGGGTCTAAAGAGAGAATGAGATAGGGTCTAAAGAGAGAATGAGACAGGGTCTAAAGAGAGAATGAGACAGGGTCTAAAGAGAGAATGAGATAGGGTCTAAAGGGAGAATGAGATAGGGTCTAAAGAGAGAATGAGACAGGGTCTAAAGAGAGAATGAGATAGGGTCTAAAGAGAGAAAGAATGAGATAGGGTCTAAAGAGAGAATGAGATAGGGTCTAAAGAGAGAATGAGACAGGGTCTAAAGAGAGAATGAGATAGGGTCTAAAGAGAGAATGAGACAGGGTCTAAAGAGAGAATGAGACAGGGTCTAAAGAGAGAATGAGATAGGGTCTAAAGAGAGAATGAGACAGGGTCTAAAGAGAGAATGAGACAGGGTCTAAAGAGAGAATGAGATAGGGTCTAAAGAGAGAATGAGACAGGGTCTAAAGAGAGAATGAGATAGGGTCTAAAGAGAGAATGAGACAGGGTCTAAAGAGAGAATGAGATAGGGTCTAAAGAGAGAATGAGACAGGGTCTAAAGAGAGAATGAGACAGGGTCTAAAGAGAGAATGAGACAGGGTCTAAAGACAGAATGAGATTGGGTCTAAAGACAGAATGAGACAGGGTCTAAAGAGGGAATGAGACAGGGTCTAAAGAGAGAATGAGACAGGGTCTAAAGAGAGAATGAGACAGGGTCTAAAGAGAGAATGAGACAGGGTCTAAAGAGAGAATGAGACAGGTTCTAAAGAGAGAATGAGACAGGGTCTAAAGAGAGAATGAAATAGGGTCTAAAGAGAGAATGAGACAGGGTCTAAAGAGAGAATGAGACAGGGTCTAAAGAGAGAATGAGATAGGGTCTAAAGAGAGAATGAGATAGGGTCTAAGAGAATGAGACAGGGTCTAAAGAGAGAATGAGACAGGGTCTAAAGAGAGAATGAGACAGGGTCTAAAGAGAGAATGAGACAGGGTCTAAAGAGAGAATGAGACAGGGTCTAAAGAGAGAATGAGACAGGGTCTAAAGAGAGAATGAGATAGGGTCTAAAGAGAGAATGAGACAGGGTCTAAAGAGAGAATGAGACAGGGTCTAAAGAGAGAATGAGATAGGGTCTAAAGGGAGAATGAGATAGGGTCTAAAGAGAGAATGAGACAGGGTCTAAAGAGAGAATGAAATAGGGTCTAAAGAGAGAATGAGACAGGGTCTAAAGAGAGAATGAGACAGGGTCTAAAGAGAGAATGAGATAGGGTCTAAAGAGAGAATGAGACAGGGTCTAAAGAGAGAATGAGACAGGGTCTAAAGAGAGAATGAGACAGGGTCTAAAGAGAGAATGAGACAGGGTCTAAAGAGAGAATGAGACAGGGTCTAAAGAGAGAATGAAATAGGGTCTAAAGAGAGAATGAGACAGGGTCTAAAGAAAGAATGAGACAGGGTCTAAAGAGAGAATGAGACAGGTTCTAAAGAGAGAATGAGACAGGGTCTAAAGAGAGAATGAAATAGGGTCTAAAGAGAGAATGAGACAGGGTCTAAAGAGAGAATGAGACAGGGTCTAAAGAGAGAATGAGACAGGGTCTAAAGAGAGAATGAGACAGGGTCTAAAGAGAGAATGAGATAGGGTCTAAAGAGAGAATGAGACAGGGTCTAAAGAGAGAATGAGATAGGGTCTAAAGAGAGAATGAGACAGGGTCTAAAGAGAGAATGAGACAGGGTCTAAAGAGAGAATGAGATAGGGTCTAAAGAGAGAATGAGACAGGGTCTAAAGAGAGAATGAGACAGGGTCTAAAGAGAGAATGAAATAGGGTCTAAAGAGAGAATGAGACAGGGTCTAAAGAGAGAATGAGACAGGGTCTAAAGAGAGAATAGGGTCTAAAGGGAGAATGAGATAGGGTCTAAAGAGAGAATGAGACAGGGTCTAAAGAGAGAATGAAACAGGGTCTAAAGAGAGAATGAGACAGGGTCTAAAGAGAGAATGAGACAGGGCCTAAAGAGAGAATGAAATAGGGTCTAAAGAGAGAATGAGACAGGGTCTAAAGGGAGAATGAGATAGGGTGTAAAGAGAGAAAGAATGAGATAGGGTCTAAAGAGAGAATGAAATAGGGTCTAAAGAGAGAATGAGCCAGGGTCTAAAGAGAGAATGAAATAGGGTCTAAAGAGAGAATGAGACAGGGTCTAAAGAGAGAATGAGACAGGGTCTAAAGAGAGAATGAGATAGGGTCTAAAGGGAGAATGAGATAGGGTCTAAAGAGAGAATGAGACAGGGTCTAAAGAGAGAATGAAATAGGGTCTAAAGAGAGAATGAGACAGGGTCTAAAGAGAGAATGAGATAGGGTCTAAAGAGAGAATGAGACAGGGTCTAAAGAGAGAATGAGACAGGGTCTAAAGAGAGAGAATGAGATAGGGTCTAAAGAGAGACTGAGACAGGGTCTAAAGAGAGAATGACAGGGTCTAAAGAGAGAATGAGACAGGGTCTAAAGAGAGAATGAGACAGGGTCTAAAGAGAGAATGAAATAGGGTCTAAAGAGAGAATGAGACAGGGTCTAAAGAGAGAATGAGACAGGGTCTAAAGATGAGATAGGGTCTAAAGAGAGAAAGAATGAGATAGGGTCTAAAGAGAGAATGAGACAGGGTCTAAAGAGAGAATGAGACAGGGTCTAAAGAGAGAATGAGATAGGGTCTAAAGAGAGAATGAGATAGGGTCTAAAGAGAGAATGAGACAGGGTCTAAAGAGAGAATGAGACAGGGTCTAAAGAGAGAATGAGACAGGGTCTAAAGAGAGAATGAGACAGGGTCTAAAGAGAGAATGAGACAGGGTCTAAAGAGAGAATGAGATAGGGTCTAAAGAGAGAATGAGACAGGGTCTAAAGAGAGAATGAGACAGGGTCTAAAGAGAGAATGAGATAGGGTCTAAAGAGAGAATGAGACAGGGTCTAAAGAGAGAATGAGACAGGGTCTAAAGAGAGAATGAGACAGGGTCTAAAGAGAGAATGAGATAGGGTCTAAAGGGAGAATGAGATAGGGTCTAAAGGGAGAATGAGACAGGGTCTAAAGAGAGAATGAAGTAGGGTCTAAAGAGAGAATGAGACAGGGTCTAAAGAGAGAATGAGACAGGGTCTAAAGAGAGAATGAAATAGGGTCTAAAGAGAGAATGAGACAGGGTCTAAAGAGAGAATGAGACAGGGCCTAAGGAGAGACTGAGACAGGTTCCAAAGAGAGAATGAGACAGGGTCTAAAGAAAGAATGAGACAGGGTCTAAAGAGAGAATGAGATAGGGTCTAAAGAGAGACTGAGACAGGGTCTAAAGAGAGAATGAGATAGGGTCTAAAGAGAGAATGAGATGGTCTAAAGAGAGAATGAGAGGGGGTCTAAAGAGAGAATGAGACAGGGTCTGAAGAAAGAATGGGACAGGGTCTAAAGAGAGAATGAGATAGGATCTAAAGAGAGAATGAGACAGGGTCTAAAGAAAGAATGAGACAGGGTCTAAAGAGAGAATGAGATAGGGTCTAAATATAGAATGAGACAGGGTCTAAAGAAAGAATGAGACAGGGTCTAAAGAGAGAATGAGATAAGATCTAAAGAGAGAATGAGACAGGGCCTAAAGAAAGAATGAGACAGGGTCTAAAGAGAGAATGAGATGGTCTAAAGAGAGAATGAGAGAGGGTCTAAAGAGAGAATGAGACAGGGTCTAAAGAGAGAATGAGACAGGGTCTAAAGAAAGAATGAGACAGGGTCTAAAGAGAGAATGAGATAAGATCTAAAGAGAGAATGAGACAGGGCCTAAAGAAAGAATGAGACAGGGTCTAAAGAGAGAATGAGATGGTCTAAAGAGAGAATGAGACAGGGTCTAAAGAGAGAATGAGACAGGGTCTAAAGAGAGAATGAGACAGGGTCTAAAGAGAGAATGAGATTGGGTCTAAAGAGAGAATGAGACAGGGTCTTAAGAGAGAATGAGATAGGGTCTAAAGAGAGAATGAGATAGGATCTACAGAGAGAATGAGATAGGGTCTAAAGAGAGAATGAGACAGGGTCTAAAGAGAGAATGAGACAGGGTCTAAAGAAAGAATGAGACAGGGTCTAAAGAGAGAATGAGATGGTCTAAAGAGAGAATGAGACAGGGTCTAAAGAGAGAATGAGGTAGGGTCTAAAGAGAGAGTGAGACAGGGTCTAAAGAGAGAATGGACAGGGTCTAAAGAGAGAATGAGACAGGGTCTAAAGTGAGAATGAGATAGGGTCTAAAGAGAGAATGAGATAGGGTCTAAAGAGAGAATGAGACAGGGTCTAAAGAGAGAATGAGACAGGGTATAAAGAGGGAATGAGATAGGGTCTAAAGAGAGAATGAGATACCGTCTAAAGAGAGAATGAGACAGGGTCTAAAGAGAGAATGAGACATGGTCTAAAGAGAGAGTGAGACAGGGTCTAAAGAGGGAATGAGATAGGGTCTAAGAGAATAAGATAGGGTCTAAAGAGAGAGTGAGACAGGGACTAAAGAGGGAATGAGATAGGGTCTAAAGAGAGAATGAGATAGGGTCTAAAGAGAGAATGAGACAGGGTCTAAAGAGGGAATGAGACAGGGTCTAAAGAGAGAATGAGATAGGATCTAAAGAGAGAATGAGACAGGGTCTAAAGAAAGAATGAGATTGGGTCTAAAGAGAGAATGTGATAGGGTCTAAAGAGAGAATGAGACAGGGTCTAAACAGAGAATGAGATAGGATCTAAAGAGAGAATGATACAGGGTCTAAAGAGAGAATGAGATAGGGTCTAAAGAGAGAAAGAATGAGATAGGGTCTAAAGAGAGAATGAAATAGGGTCTAAAGAGAGAATGAGACAGGGTCTAAAGAGAGAATGAAATAGGGTCTAAAGAGAGAATGAGACAGGGTCTAAAGAGAGAATGAGACAGGGTCTAAAGAGAGAATGAGATAGGGTCTAAAGAGAGAATGAAATAGGGTCTAAAGAGAGAATGCGATAGGGTCTAAAGAGAGAATGAGACAGGGTCTAAAGAGAGAATGAGATAGGGTCTAAAGAGAGAATGAAATAGGGTCTAAAGAGAGAATGAGACAGGGTCTAAAGAGAGAATGAGATAGGGTCTAAAGAGAGAAAGAATGAGATAGGGTCTAAAGAGAGAATGAGACAGGGTCTAAAGAGAGAATGAGATAGGATCTAAAGAGAGAATGAGACAGGGTCTAAAGAAAGAATGAGACAGGGTCTAAAGAGAGAATGAGATAGGGTCTAAAGAGAGACTGAGACAGGGTCTAAAGAGAGAATGAGATAGGGTCTAAAGAGAGAATGAGATGGTCTAAAGAGAGAATGAGACAGGGTCTAAAGAGAGAATGAGACAGGGTCTAAAGAAAGAATGAGACAGGGTCTAAAGAGAGAATGAGATAGGATCTAAAGAGAGAATGAGACAGGGTCTAAAGAAAGAATGAGACAGGGTCTAAAGAGAGAATGAGATAGGGTCTAAATAGAGAATGAGACAGGGTCTAAAGAGAGAATGAGACAGGGTCTAAAGAGAGAATGAGATAGGGTCTAAAGAGAGAATGAGATAGGGTCTAAATAGAGAATGAGACAGGGTCTAAAGAGAGAATGAGACAGCGTCTAAAGAGAGAATGAGACAGGGTCTAAAGAGATAATGAGATAGGGTCTAAACAGAGAATGAGACAGGGTCTAAAGAGAGAATGTGATAGGGTCTAAAGAGAGAATGAGACAGGGTCTAAAGAGAGAATGAGACAGGGTCTAAAGAGAGAATGAGATAGGGTCTAAAGAGAGAATGAGATAGGGTCTAAAGAGAGAATGAGACAGGGTCTAAAGAGAGAATGAGACATGGTCTAAAGAGAGAATGAGATAGGGTCTAAAGAGAGAATGAGACAGGGTCTAAAGAGAGAATTAGACAGGTTCTAAAGAGAGAATGAGACAGGGTCTAAAGAGAGAATGAAATAGGGTCTAAAGGGAGAATGAGACAGGGTCTAAAGAGAGAATGAGACAGGGTCTAAAGAGAGAATGAGATAGGATCTAAAGAGAGAATGAGACAGGGTCTAAAGAAAGAATGAGACAGGGTCTAAAGAGAGAATGAGATAGGATCTAAAGAGAGAATGAGACAGGGACTAAAGAAAGAATGAGACAGGGTCTAAAGAGAGAATGAGAGAGGGTCTAAAGAGAGAATGAGACAGGGTCTAAAGAGAGAATGAGACAGGGTCTAAAGAGAGTATGAGATTGGGTCTAAAGAGAGAATGAGACAGGGTCTTAAGAGAGAATGAGATAGGGTCTAAAGAGAAAATGAGATAGGATCTAAAGAGAGAATGAGACAGGGTCTAAAGAAAGAATGAGACAGGGTCTAAAGAGAGAATGAGACAGGGTCTAAAGCGAGAATGAGACAGGGTCTAAAGAGAGAATGAGATAGGGTCTAAAGAGAGAATGAGACAGGGTCTTAAGAGAGAATGAGACTTGGTCTAAAGAGAGAATGAGATAGGGTCTCAAGAGAGAATGAGACAGGGTCTAAATAGAGAATGAGACAGGGTCTAAAGAGAGAATGAGACAGGGTCTAAAGAGAGAATGAGATAGGGTCTAAAGAGAGAATGAGGTAGGGTCTAAAGAGAGAGTGAGACAGGGTCTAAAGAGAGAATGAGACAGGGTCTAAAGAGAGAATGAGACAGGGTCTAAAGAGAGAATGAGATAGGGTCTAAAGAGAGAATGAGACAGGGTCTAAAGAGAGAATGAGATAGGGTCTAAAGAGAGAATGAGACAGGGTCTAAAGAGAGAATGAGACAGGGTCTAAAGAGAGAGTGAGACAGGTTCTAAAGAGGGAATGAGATAGGGTCTAAAGAGAGAGAATGAGATAGGGTCTAAAGAGAGAGTGAGACAGGGTCTAAAGAGGGAATGAGATAGGGTCTAAAGAGAGAATGAGATAGGGTTTAAAGAGAGAATGAGACAGGGTCTAAAGAGAGAATGAGACAGGGTCGAAAGAGAGAATGAGATAGGATCTAAAGAGAGAATGAGACAGGTTCTAAAGAGAGAATGACACAGGGTCTAAAGAGAGAATGAGATTGGGTCTAAAGAGAGAATGTGATAGGGTCTAAAGAGAGAATGAGACAGGGTCTAAAGAGAGAATGAGACAGGGTCTAAAGAGAGAATGAGATAGGGTCTAAAGAGAGAATGAGACAGGGTCTAAAGAGAGAATGAGACAGGGTCTAAAGAGAGAATGAGACAGGGTCTAAAGAGAGAAGGACGGGACAGATGAGTCAGAAGCCTGAGCACTGAGTAGCTGATAGCGCTGTGAAGCACATTACTGGATTTAACAGGTAAGAAAAAAATGTACACACCTCATTGTAGTCAGTAATAGAGAGTATTGTTTATTTCATAGTAGGAATAAATTAGTGAATTGTGCCTCCACTGAAATTAGGCACTTGTTTGTATTTATGTTGATGAAACAATATGACTTTTTTATCTTTGTCTGCCTCTGTACGGTTTTATTCTAATGGCCAGTAGGATATATATATATATATATATATATATATATATATATATATATATATATATATATATATATATATATATATATGTGTGTGTGATAAAATATGTTATCTTCGTACTGGAAGTTTGATTTAATTGAGCTGCATTTTCATGTTATTCTTTTTTTGGAAGTTTACCAGTCATTTTTGTGACAAAACAAATAACTTTTTTTTTTTAACCCGAGTACCCGACTGTTAAAAGTATATGAATAACAGCTATTTGGAGTATTGACTATTACTAGCTTATGTTGGGATAATGCATTATGTATTTTGAAGGCATGTGTTGAAGAACCCATGAATCTTTGTTGTAACTGTTAGTGTGAAAAAATAAATAGCCATGCCATGCTTTGAATTTCTGGTCTTTGGATGTGTAGATTCTTGTGCAAGATATGGCTGTCTACGGCTGCGTACTGGTCAGGTTATGGCAGCAGCTATTTTATTTAAGCATTAGTGTGTGTGTGTGTGTGTGTGTGTGTGTGTGTGTGTGTGTGTGTGTGTGTGTGTGTGTGTGTGTGAAGCTGCAGCTTTCTAATTCAAATGTTACACTCGATAAGCAAAGTGGTTATGACTGCAGCATACCTCTCAACCTCTTAGAGTAAGAAATCTGAACAAAGCCATAAATAATGGGGAGGGGGGCAAAGGCCCAAAAATAGGGAACATTTTTTAATATTGTACATACAAACTTAGATAGTAGATGGAGCAACAGGATGTGCTTTAATATTAATTTTTGTGAAGGATATGAAGTCTGAAACTCAAATGTCTGACATTTTTTTACTTAAATCTTTTCTGATTTGCCAATGATTTGCTATAAAATCACAATTTTATGAAAAATGGACCAAAAATATTAGCCAGAAATCTGGATATTCTGCAAAAATCTGTACAGTTGAGAGGTATGCAAGCAGCTATATTATTTAAGCATGCAACTCACACGGAGTGTGTGGTTCATTATTGACAGCAGCTCCACAGCTTTCTAATTCAAATGTTACACTCAGTAAGCAGAGTGGTTATGGCAGCAGGTATTTTATTTAAGCATTAGTGTCCGAGTTTCAATGAATGTGAGTTTCAAGGGCAGAGAAGTTTTAATGCTAAGTCTATTTTCATTCTGAGACTGTATTGCTTTGTTTAGCAGATGTCTATTAGTGTCTATACTATAAAATGTAAAATAAGTTTTAAATGAAATCCAAATAATCATTGTAGAAGTAAAGCAGTATGCACATTCCAGTGTTTATGGTAAATGGAGTGGAATAACCAAGTAATGGGACATTGGAATGGCTGCAAGGGGACTCTGGGGTCATATTTTGGCTGTCTGTTCTTCAGTTTGCATTTGAAAGTTGGTTTCCCACAATTCTATTGGAATGGTTGGGGTTACATAATTAGATATGCAGATTTTATGTTAATTAGCGTACATATTTGTACCTATTTTTCATGGGCATTTGTCCAGATTTTTGATGTTTTCAAGTTGAGAGGTATGTTCGTAATCGTAAGTAAATATTTTTGCTTTGCACCCATCCTGTTCTTTACGGATAAGTTCATTTTGAAAAAGTTATATAGATATTTTTGGCTTTTATTTTTTTTTTTTATAGAAATTAACAATAATAAATAAAAGTAAAGCCATGTCTGCTTCAAATTATAAGTCTAGTACTCAGAAAAGGAAACTTAAATACGTAAAATAAAGCATCACGCGGTCGTCATTCGATAAAATTTTTTAAATATGGTGATGAAAAGAATTTAGTGCATAGTACTAATCATGAAGATAGCGATTATGAGAATTCAGAAATTCAAAAATCAGTCGAAGAGGAAGTGACTGCCACTGTTGCAACTGTCGTAGAACAAGGAAATGAGAAACCTCAAGAAGAACTAACTGTGAAAGAACATGATACAGTCGATACTTCAGTTACACATAATTTTGAAAATCCTGATGTAAAATACGATGATCCTGGTAAGTGGCCTCGAGTAATTTCAAATAACCTGCGACAAGAAATAGTACAACTCATCACCTTTCAAGAATTCCAAAAGATATATAAGAAATTGTCAAAGGATGTTAATGGTAGAGAATTTTAAGAGTTTCTTTTATGTAAAAAAATGAAAGATAATAGAACAAGTGAACATTTTCCATGAGAATGGCTAACATGGAGTGCATCAAAACAATTCTTTACTGCCTACCATGTCGACTTTTCTGTGATCCACTTAACAAAAATTTAAGCTGTTTAGCTCAAGAAGGATTTTCACCTAAAAATAAACCTTGGAAAAAGTTATATGACATTTTGCCATCTCATGAAAATAGTGCTGAACATAGGAAACAACATGTAGCTTGGGAATGTCTTTTGGATTCATTGAAAGGACATGGAATCAATAAAGACCTCCAACTCCAAATTCAGTCTGAGACAACCAAGTGGAAAGCTATTCTGCAACAAATTTTTGACATAACACTTTTTTTGGCATCTAGAGGTTTAGCGTTTCAAAGAGACAACACAACAATTGGAAATGTCCACAATGGAAATTTTTCAGGGTTTTTGGAACTAATTGAAAAATATGATGAAATAACATGACAACACCTAGCTAAAGTTCAAGAAACTCAGGTAGAAGAAGGAAGAAATATGAAAGGATCTGTCCATTATTTGTTGTGGTATTCTCAAAATGAGTTTATAGGCCTTTGTGCAGACCAAGTTCTTAACACCATTCTGGATGAAAGAAGGGACTCAATTTTTATGGCATAATTGTTGATGCAACACCAGATATCTCACACAATGAACAAAATGTCCTGATTCTCAGATATGTATTTCAAAACAAAGATTTAAATGAATTTGAAGTAAATGAATGTTTCATCGAATTCATAAATTTTTCTGGGAAAACTGGACAAAAATAACTGTAGAAATACTTGTTACTCATGAAAAACACAATATACCTCTTCAAGATTGCCATTCACAAGGGTACGATAATGGCGCCAATATGCATGGTAATGTAATCGGCGTTCAAACCCACATCCTAGAAAAGAGCAAATTTGCAGTGTTCTCCCCCTGTGGTGCACATTCATTAAATCACGTAGGAGGGAATGCTGCAAAAATCAATCCAGATGTTATAACATTTTTCAGAAATATAGAGAGCTTGTACACTTGTTTTGCTCATAGTCCTGCACGCTGGGAGGTATTTAGAAAACACATACCATTATCTCTTCAAAGTGTGTCAGAAACAAGATGGAGCGAAATTATTCAAGCTGTGCATCCAATCGTCAAACATTATCCCGGTGTACTTGCTGCGATAGATGACATTCTTAGTGAGATGGCTACAGGATTAACTCCTTCAGCACTAAATACGCTTAAAAGTATGAAGAAATATTTCAGTTCTTATAAAGGTCTGTTGATGACAATATTCTAGCATAAAATACTAGCCAGTATTGATAATAAGAATATTGTCATACAAAGCAAAGGATTATCTCTTGATATAGAGACCAGCTTGGTAAAAGACTTAATGGAAGAAATTCAGACGTTGCACAATTCGTGGGAAAACATTGTTCATGAAGCTAAAGCAGCTGCTTAAAAACGTGGCAAAGAAATTCCACTAGCCAAGAACGGCTTAACCATTTGGCAATTTTATGTATAGAAAATGATTTTGCTAAAAAAGTCAATTACTCAAAAATAATTGAAAATTTTGCTGTAATGAAAGCTAGAAAGTGCACTTTCCAATAATTTTATTGTTGTTTTTTTATAAATATAATTATGGGGGCTCACAAAAAAATCTAGCCTTGGGGCCCACTTCAGCATGTGGGGGCCATGATTTCTGCACTTTGTAAAGAATTTAACTCAGTATAGCACAGGCAACAGATAGCTAACTTATAATGAATAAGCAAGGCACAAGAAGTGATGCGTGGGCGCTAAATAGGAAACAGAGGGTGATAGCAATGGAGAAAGAATTGGGGGGAGCAGTAACAGTGACTGCCACAAGGGTCAGTGCTGCTCTGTCACACTTCACCACATTTGTGTTAAATGTGGTTTAGGGGTTGAAAAATCAAATCTGTTTGTGGGCAATAGCAAAACGGGATTAATGGTACAAAATGGTTGGAGATGCAATCACTCACACATGAACCAGACCAAGCAGTAGGAGAAGTAATGAAAGCTAGCGGCATGCTGATATGTATCATCAAGTATACGGACTTAAGGTAAGCAGATGTTATCCTTCTGTTATACAGTGCCCTGGTGAGGTTTCAGCTAGAGTGGTTGATGGAATTTTAGAAATCATACTGCTAGAAGGACATAAGGATGACTGAGAAGATACCAAGAAGGGCATCCAGTATGACAGAAATGCAGCAATGAGTGGTCTATGAAGAAATACTGGACATGGGGAATATTTACAATGAAGGAGAGGAAAATGGAATATGCTGTAAATAAACAGGACACTAAGGGTCAATGTGGGGGTCGAGATCAAGAGGAAAGATGAAGGAAAACTGCAGTACTAAAGGTACATCAAGACAGGCTAAGTACAAGGAAGCATTATTTAACAGAAATGATGACTCACCAGGGGGTACTGTTGGCAGGGATCACCACTGGGGTAGGGTGACATGGGGAAGGGACTTTAAGGAGGGTAGCTGCTGAAAGGCTAAACTGCAACAACCCATCAAATAAATGGGTTCTAATCTACTACTGTTACTCATGTTTTATGTTTTTACATTCATATGACATGCCCACTGGGCAGCTTACAGAGCTCTGGGGTGTCCATTAACTGATTACTCTTAGGGGGCTATGCAGACCTTGACCTACAGAGGTATGGGTCATCCCTGTAGGGCCACATTCACCCTGCAGACATTGCACATTGAGTCCAGAGTATCCCTATAACCCTGTACTGATCAGGTATTTCCTGGTCATTCAGGATCTGGTAGGCCATTTCAGCTCTTGAATGCCAGAGTCACTGTGGGCCTTACCCCACTAGTTCCCTGTGCAGCGGAGTGCTATCGTCTTCAAAATATTTCCACATATCACCATTAAATTCCATCTAAGACATTGTCATTTGCCTTGCATACTGTCTACATACAATCATTGTTCTCAGTGTGCTTATCTTAGACTGCGCTTAGTCATAAATGGGTATTATTGTTACTCAGATCACATTAGCATAACAAGGAAGTAGCTTATCATATGGTTACAGTCACTGTCACTTTCACTGTCATGTAATATAGCAATAACCCACGCCTGGGTGTGGGTAATGCTGAATTTACCCACGGTTGGTGTGGTTTGGTCACGAGGGCGAAGCCCAAGTGGCCAAACAAAGACAACCATGGGTAAATCTAGCATTACCCACACCCAGAAGTGGGTTATTGCTATTATACAATGACATTCTTTAAGAAAAAAATACTTAACTTTTCTTAAATAATGGCATTGTATAATGCTTACTTGCTGCCCTTCTGCAGCTGTCTGCTGTTTTGCAGCAGTTCTGATGTACTGGTCATGCATGCAGTACATCAGAGCTGTGGGTGGAAGCAATGGAGAAAGCAAGATCTCCATTGCTTTTTACAAACTGACTCGCTATGTTAAAGGAGTTTAACATAGCGAGACAGCTTTAAAAAAAGCAACAGAAAATCTCCGTTACTTTTTTAAAAGCTGTCTCGCTGTGTTAAACTCCTTTAACATAGCGAGACAGTGTCTAAACATCAACGGAGATCTTGCGTTCTCCGTTGCTGTAAGAAAAAAGACTTATACTAATGGAAAAAGTCCGGGCAACCGGACCTTTTTCAATTTGTATAAGTCTGATTTACAACGTGCACGCTGACCAATCAGCGTGAACGTTTTGGAATATTAATGGGAGGTCATTGTATAATGCAATTTCATGAATTCAATAAATAAGAAACACACTGTGGGTATATGTGAAACAGAAAGTTCCTAAACTGAGAGGGAGACATTTATAAACATGATGATAAATGTGTTGTGGGAAGAAAAAAACATGTCAGCAAAACAAAATAAAATCATAATGGCTATTATTCCTCCATTTGTGAGTCATACGTTTTGGAAAATGGCTATCTTTTGAGTCATTGACAGTTTTTTTTTTTCATTAGGGAGTTTTCAGCTCATCATTTTTGACATACATTTTTCGGAAAATGAGGAGCTGAAAGTTTTTGATACATAGGCTTGTAAGTAAAGCTTGTGAAATTGTAACAGCTGCTCAGAGAGTTGCAAGTGATCTGGTGTTGGATAAAATCTCAATATATTATCAAAATGTATGTTATATCAGAGTCTGCCTATAGATTTCCTAAAAAGAAGTGTAAAAAAATACAACAGCTTGAACAATAGTCCAAAGCAACATTGTTGCAGTTTACAAAGGGTAGATTCCATGGCTTGGAAAACGGCTTCCTTTGTGGCCTCAAACTGTTGCTTTTAAATGAACTGACTGACCTTAACGACAAGTGCCAAATGGTAGTGTGTGCCAGTCTCACAAAACTGTAACTTCAGTACAGTTTCAGTGCAGACTAGAAATATGTAAACAATTAAAAACCTGTTCCCACTTGCACACATTCTCAGAGATTTGCAGCAGATTCAATGTGCCATTATAGAAGGAATGTGGAATCTCTTGTTTTGTAACATTTACCTCACTGCAAGGCATAGTACCATCAGTCAAATAAAACTAAACTAAGTAGTCCTGTCATTAGAGTGCTTTATGCTTATGTAGTTGCCACATTTCTTGTTTAATTGTAAACTTAAAGGGATGGTATTAAAAACAATTGCTGTCTGCCATAATGCAGCACTGTGCGTTGTGGTTATTTTAATCCTTTGATTCCACTAAAGCCTTAAGGTTTCAAAAAGCAAGGCCAAATGAAGTCCGTAATTGCTACTCATGGGACAGGACATTGCTTCTTTAACAGCAACAGTGACAAAAAGAATATCTGCATTTTGATGGAAATTACAACAGATGCATATCACCCTGGTAAAGTTTAGATTAAGAGCATGGCAGATACCCAAGATGAAACATTTCTTTTTCAGCCATGAATTCTGCGATAGTTCACACACACTCTAAAGCAATGCAGAGGACTTGTTTTTACTTCAGTAAGAAAACTTAATGCATAATGTTGCAGTTGTTTTATTTGTGTTAGCAAAGTGTTTCAGTTACCCAATTGTATTCTGCAGTGATTAGGTAAACGCCAGAATGCACATATCTTTTTTGCTAAAATATTTCAACGTGCATTCATTCATTTTCCAGGTACTGTTCAAAGCAGTGTAGAAGCCAGAACACAACATTTATTGTATTGTTTATTTATATATTTATTTTACAGATAAATCTATTACCTAAGTATAATCCAGCTAACTTTACAACTATTCATAAACTACCTACTTGTATATCAAGGGCTGTGTTAAACATTGTGTGTGTTGTGTGTGGTGTGTGTGTGTGTGTGTGTGTGTGTGTGTGTGTGTGTGTGTGTGTGTGTGTGTGTGTGCGTGTGTGTGCGCGCGCGCATGTATGTGTTTGTTTCAGTTATAAATGCACAATTGTTTAAAGACTTGCATTTTGGGTGAAAAAATAAATCAATCAACATAAACAGAAATAATTTCAGGTTGTATAGTCAAGTATATATATCTATATTCAAGCACAACATGGATGAGAAACAGAAAATTTACTCCAGGACTGCTCCCTGTGCCCATACCTCTCAAATGTCCAGATTTTTACAGAATATCCACATTTTTGCCTCTTATTTTAGGTCTGTTCCTTATGGAATTTGTGTTTTTTTTATTTTTTTTTTTTTGGCTAAATAGTACTAAATAATGACAGACATTTGAGTTTCAGATTTCATATCCTTCAGAAAATGTATAATAATGTAAAATCTGTCCCAATTTTTGGTCCTTTGATCCTCCCCATTATTTTTGGCTTTGTCCAGATTTCTTGCACTGAGAGATTGAAAGATATGTGTAATACTAATGGACAGAGGCAGTTCTGAAATGCTTTATCCCATGCATGATTCCTGTCCCAGAGACTTCCCATGCTTTGGAACAAGATCCCAATCTACTTTAGGCAGAGCTCCTCGCTAACACTCTTCAAAAGAAATCTTGATGAGTGGATGGGAAACAGAAAGTTTACCTCGGGGATCACTTCAGTGGCTCTGCTGGACAGAGGCACAGGGAACTAATCTAAGGGGGTGGCAAAAGCCAACACATTCTGGCTAGGCTTAAAAATGCCTTTGGGCAGATAGTCTAGTACCCACCTATGAGACCATCAAATTATTTATGGTATGATTTCAGTTATTTTTAGAGTTATGCCCTCTTTAGTAATGGGTACTAGCCCTAACCATAATACTGCCCCTTCCCCAACCCTAACCCTACACCTTACAATCATTAAAACGTTCCCCGTAACACTGCCCCTTTTCAGACAAATTTCAGAGTGGTGTTATGGGGAGTTAGGTTTAATATTGGTAGAGGAAATAGTTTTTCTGTCTTGATATTATTGTTTTTATTGTTATTTTTATTTTTATTGTTATTTTTTCGCTATACTGCTGTAGTGGTGCTGCGGAAGCATTGTCGCCTCACAGCAAGACGTTGTCCCGTTCGATTCTCAGCTAGAGCATCTTCTGTGTGGAGGCATACGTGATTGGGGCTTGCCTTCGTTGAAGGTTGTGCATCTGGGCTGGTAACCCGGTGCGTAAAAATCCACTACCAATCATTAGTGGACCGGAGTTCCGCTGTGGCGACCCCTAACCGGGAAAAGCCGAAAGACACATTTACATTGTTATTTTTTCGCTTTTGCTTATGATCGAAATTATTTTGTCTGTGTTTATATGTATATACTCTGCCATGTTTTAGATGGTTCTTCTACTGTTGCCAGGCCCTTTATCCTATCATCTCTACTTCCATGTCTACCAGTGATGATGGATAGCTTTAAGTCACTATAAAATTTTCTTCCAGACCTTCACCAGTACTGCTGGCATTCACACTAGAAATGAGTGACCCCTGTACTGGCCATTGTGATATGCTCTGGTAGCTATTCTTAACCTAGGTGGGCTTAATTTATTACTATCCTCTGTGTCTTTATTTTTATAGCCAGTGTTTTACCTAGGCTACCACTCTGTGACTCACTGAAAGTCTGTCTTAATTTGTTACTAAATATTTAACTGACACTTTCTGAAATGTTTTGCAAAATTCATATCAGCAAACACTCTGCTGTCTACTGCCCTGATTACATAGTCAGAATCACATACTAGGTCAGTCTGCTCTGATTTTTCTGATGTGAATTATCCTACCTTTGCTGCAGGGCAATGGCAGTAATTTATTTTAAAATATTTTCTTTCAGCTGTAATGCAATGATTTTCCACACAGCTGTGGTCAGACTGACCTTTTTATGGGTCCTATGATTGGAGATCTCCCTGCGCCTCACTCACAATTCGGCCTTTTTCCTCAGGAGATGTTATATTTTAGGGTGCATGTGTTCTATACTGGCACTTAGTATAACATCACCTGCCAGATACTTAATTACAACACCTTGCCTGTGAGCCTACCATCTTGTTTTATGATCACACAGTTTGTCAATGAATATTTCATAAATTTGCATGCCTAGACATTAATTCTACCCTGAGCCATTTATCAAGGATGTCTTTTTAGAGGCCTGGAGACAGTAGACACTGTGCTGGATGTCCCAGAAAAGCAGACAACCATTACAAAATCCCAGATAAATGAAGCAAGTTTCTCACCAAAAATCCTAGAGCTGACTTTTGCTGCAGAGATCAAAGTATTTTGCTACACGGCCAATGGGATGATTGAGGGGGATCAGACATCCCAGATTGGTCTGACAAGAGAGTATGGTCCAGTGCCACACTGGGGCTTATAATCTTTAAATTTCTTATCTCATCTATCCAGAGTCCAGACACTGCTTTTTACTCTGATGCTGGAAACGTTAACCTTCCTGACTTTGGGATGAATGGGTAATTTCATCCAAACTGTGACTATGGCTTCTTAGGTGTTCTTCCATGTAGTCCACTGCAGTTTTGTCAACCCTCCTGCAGTCTGATCAGCCAGTTCATTTCCCTTAGAGTGAGACCCTAGAACTAGAGACTGTCATACAGGAAGCCATCAGGGTTATCTGTTTATGACCCAAGTTCTCAATCCCTGGCAGGTAACATGTCCACTCACTTGTGTGAAAGCCAGCTATGCCTTCGCCCACCAATGCTCATGTTCATGCTTCCAAGTATGCTTTCCTGGAAGGCTATTTTTATATTGCAGCTTGACAGAATCAAACACACCTCCCCAGTCCATATGTTGGGTGGTATAGTCTTGCATCACTTTAGAAACTGACTACCTCCCTTCTTCCAGAATAGGTGAGATTATGTTGTCTGCTCACTCCAGCCCTTTGTGGCCAACTTCATCAGAGCATTGGTTGCTAACCAAACTGAGATCATCTGAGTCATAGGTAGGGCTTTATTCATCTATGACGTGGAGCCAAGTTCTTGTCTTTGGCTATGCCTGCACAGAATAGCATGGCTGGCGATCTTCGCTGTCAAGGAGAAGGTCAGCAACAATATACTGGCACTTAATACAGGGGGAAGTATTCTTTGGCCAGGCCTCTCATAGGTTCCCCATGATATCTCTATTCACGGTACTTAAAAACACAATTGCTGTGACTTAATTCTGCAAAATTATTCTCTGAAATCCACATAGAATCTAAATACAAGTACTCATGTGGGAAATAAGTTTGATGGAATTACACAAACTACAACTTAAAGCAAATCCAGGTCTCCCAAGAGAACAGTTCTATTGGTCCAGACATATCTACAGACTGGGAAGATCTGGGGGGTGGGGAGGTGGCGGCTTTCTGCAGGTTCATCCCTGTTTAGAAAGCCATCAACAAGGACCAGTAATTTATTGAAATGCTGATTCTTTATCACATGTTTATGCTCAGAGGCCCTTCCCCAGAAAAAGCTTAATTGAAAAACCAATCTGTTTCAAAAAAACTCATAGGACAGGCCCGGTCTTTTGTGTCAGAAGGTACTGTATATCCAGTGCCTCATGTGGAACAGGGTTGGGGGTTATGCTTAACTTCTTCTGGTCCCAAAGGTGATAGACAGTTTTGTTCTTATTCTGTACTTCAGCAACTTCTGCCGTACATTAGGCATGTACAATTCCACCAATTCCAAATGGTGACTCCCCAAGAGGGGGGTCATGCTGATGGTGCTTCAGGGTGCCTGGATGGTGATTACTGTGGACATGATGAATGCATTCTGGCCCGTTGTCACATGAGATCTGCTCAGAATGATCCTGTGGTACAGTGATGGTTGGCATCACTTCCAGTACAAAATGTTGCCATTTGGGTTTCTTCAACACTCAAGGGTATTTACAAAAATGCTGACCAAATTAGCCAAAGACTTGTGGGAGAAAGTGTGTAATGTGTTCCCCTAATGGGATAACTTGGCACAATCCAAAGAATCTCTGGAAATATTCCTTCAGTGGTTTGTCCCATGACTGTTGCCCAGGGGATGGCCTTGAACTAGCAAAAGCCCTCTCTGAGTCCTTTGCAGAGAATATCTTTCAGATATATCTTTTATATGTGTAAATCCAGACATTCTTATGTGCAGTTTACTTCTGCCTAGAGAGTGGAACCACAAAGTGATAAGTTCAGTTACAGGCTTGCTGTTCCTGAACTGTTTGAAAGTTTCTGTGAGGCCATTTTTGCTTGGGCTGAAGGAGGGTCTCTCTGTTCATCAGTGGCAGTGACTAACATTGAGCAGCTTCCCTGCCCCCCGTAGAGGTGGTTACTGACTTGAAACTGTAGTTTTATTGGCCACTAGGGGTCATTTCCATAACTCCTTCATCTTCCTCTCTTAAAACCTAGTTGCCTCGTGGTTTGAGCGTCTTTTCAGGCTTGTTGGCTGTTGGTGAAGCACCCTCCAAGAGGAAAAACGCTGAGAGAAGAAGGGAGCCATTTTGAGATTTTAAGTATTTTTCTCTGTTTATTTGCTAAGTTTTTCTGCATAGCTGCCTAGCTTGAGCATTTTCTGGCTTGTTAAACTTGATTTCTGTATTAGTAGCTGTATTTAGAGCACAACCAAAAGCTGTTTGCTGAATTTCCTGTTTGCACTTAATTTTAAATCGTTTTTCTTAAAACTTGCATATTTTCTGTCCTTGACCTAGCACTCTTGTGTGGGGTCATTTACTGCACTGTTATAACTTGATATTACTTGTGAACCTCTGCTATCTCTGTAAAAAAAAAAAAAAAAAAATCTTGCTTTTTTCCCACTTTTCTGAGAGTTAAAAAAGTTCAGTTACAGGCTTGCTGTTCCTGAACTGTTTGAAAGTTTCTGTGAGGCCATTTTTGCTTGGGCTGAAGGAGGGTCTCTCTGTTCATCAGTGGCAGTGACTAACATTGAGCAGCTTCCCTGCCCCCCGTAGAGGTGGTTACTGACTTGAAACTGTAGTTTTATTTTCCCTTTTGGGTCTATTCCTGCTTCTTTCCAGCCCCTGCTATCAAGCACGCTTTAACGTGCTTTAGCGCGATTTAGCACGGAGTTGCCACTAGAGCAGCATCGGGCAGCGCCGGTTAAACAAGGTTAAACTCTTTCTGGCTCCAGAAAGTCTGTTCTTCAAATTTTCCCTTAGAACTGCTCTGTTAGGAACCTAAACAGTTTACACCTACACTAAAAAGTGCAGCACTTGTTCCAAATAGCTTTTTCTTCTCAAAAAGCTCAGCACTTGTCTTATAAGCATATCCCTTGTCTTATAAGCATTCTCTTTGCAGGTCAAGCACTCCTATATTATACAAATCTCTCACTAGCAAAACCCCCCAGGAGTGCCCACTTCCCTGCTAAGCACACTACTTTTCTGTCTCATACCAACTCATAATTCTTTCTAGCATGTCGAAGGGTCAGATGCTGGCGTCCTCTCCTGCCCATTTGGTGAATCTGGGAATTCTGAGACAATGTTACAATTGCCTCATGTACACGGACAACCATCTCCTCCTCCCATGTAACACTAACACTTGTGAGAGATGCAGCTATTTAGCCAGACTGGAGGCTGAGCTCTCTCAACTCAGGACTGGCAAGACCAGGCAGGAGGAGAAGGCAACTACACACACCACAATACCAGTCTCACATAACTCAACCACACCACTGAATCAAACACATAAACACACTAAGACATACTCGGAGGCTCTGAGTAAAATTTACCTAAACAGCAGAGGCCTCCAAAGCAGACACCCAAGCAACTGCAAACTCAATACACCACACAAACAACACATAAACAACAAAATCAGTGTGCAAAGCAGTCACTGCCCTTAAGGCCAAATACAACACCAAACATACTTGTCATAGGTGACTCCATAGTCAGACACACTGACGTCCCGCTCACCAGACTGAGTAAGGAGAAGGTCACAGTAAGCTGCCTGTCGGGCGCTAGAATCCGCCACATAACACAAGCACTCAGGTCTCTCAACAGCAGGTACAAGCACGACTCAGTCATTGTCCACGCTGGTGTCAACGACCTGAGGCGCACCTCCTTGGACTACATGAAAAGAGACATTGAGGAGCTCTCTGATTATGTAGCCCAGGCAGGTATGACCCTGACCTTGAGCAGTATCCTACCTTCACCTAGAATGATGCCACAATACAGTGATAAGATGATCAGCTTCAATAATTGGCTTAAATTCTGGTGTCATTCAAAGGGGATCCAATGTCTGTCTGCCTGGGATGACATGCTGGACAAGCCACGCTGCCAAGGGACGGCTTGCACCTGTCACCCCTAGGCTTCCGGATATTGGCAAAGGCTCTTGCCACCCCCATAGTGCCTTTTTTAGGCAAGGCTCAAACTCTAAACCTACCACCCTAGAACACAAAAAGTAAAAACTAAGGGTAATGCTGCTCAATGCCAGAAGTCTCAATCTCAAGATGCACGCACTCGAGGCCCTTCTCAGTATGGAGAACATCGATGTCTGTGCTGTGACAGAAACCTGGTTCAAGGCTCCTGAGAGCACCCCAGCACTAGCAGGTTTCACCTCATATCATGCGTTCCGGCCCAAAATCCGGACAACACCAAGAAAGGAGGGGTGTCCATATTCATAAAGGACACCCACACCTCAAGGTTGGTGGCAACGCACGATGCATCGGAGACCATCCAGGTGCAATTAACCATAGGCAAGACTGCTCTGCAATTTGTAGCATGTTACAGGCCACCCTCTCAAACTCAGGAACCTCACATGGCCTTCCTGAAAACAATGGAGGGATAAATGTATCTCCAAACACCATCATACTAGGTGACTTCAACTACCCTAATATAGACTGTGAACACTACTCAAGCCCAAACACTCTAGCCCAAAGGTTCCTGGAGTTCATAAACTCAAATGCCATGGAACAACTAGTCACCATCCCCACAAGAGGAGAAAACATACTTGATCTCATCATCACGAACATGGGATCACAATGTTCAACACCGAAGTATACCCCTCACTGGTGAGATCAGATCATAAACTAATCTCGCTGGAGGTCCTCATCCCGCCCCACCTGAAACAAAAAGACCACAGTGAAAAACTTCTCAAAAGCCGACTTCACACTTCTAAAAACTAGTGTGGTCTCCTTTAAGGCCCCTGAGCCAGTGGTAAACATTACTCAAACCGCTGAATCACTTACAAATACCTTCTACCAGCACCTACAGGACTGCATGGATCAGGCAATCCCAAACAAAACTAAGACTCTTTGTACCAAAGGCAAGCGTCCAGTCTGGTGGACCCCAGCCATAAACAAGCTCTACAACAAAAGGAGGAAGCTACTACAAGATAGAGCAAAATCCTTGAAAGGTAAGACACCTTTGATCATTATAAGTAAAAAACTAAGAGCTCTCATAAAATCATCCAAGGCAAATTTTGAGAGAAAAATTGCCAAGGATTCAAAAGACAATCATAAGGCCTTCTTTAGCTATGTTAGAAACCTAGGAGGAAACTCCCAGATATGCTCAGAATTAGTTCAAAATGATGTGGAGATTACTGAACCTACACACATTGCCAACATACTGGCTGACAGGTTCAGTGCAAACTTCTCCCCCCCCCCAAAAAAGAGAGATATCTATACCAGAGGATTGTAGCCCCCCAAACATCTCCAACGCCCAGGTGAGAACTCCTCTCTCCAAAGCAAAAAACACAGCATCCATGGGACCGGATGGTGTCCCCGGCTGTGTGCTCCATGAACTCAATGAGGAATTAAACCCGCAGTTAGGACAGCTGTTTAATCTTAGCCTCACCTCAGGATACGTACCCAAGGAGTGGCGCATGGCGACTGTGGTCCCACTTCACAAGGGCGGTGCCTCCACCGACCCTGGAAATTACCGTCCCATTATCTTGACAAGCCTTACCTGCAAAGCCATGGAGAGGATCATAATGGAACTCATAAATAAAGACATAGGGAACTTGCAGACTTTGGATCCAACCCAGTTTGGCTTTGTCAAAGGCAGATCATGCCTTTTAAACTTGGTTGACTTTTTCGAGACAGTCACCAAGGCCATTGATGAGGGAAAGGCAGTCCATACAGCCTACCTTGACCTGGCAAAGGCCTTCGACACAATACCCCACTCAGGTATCATCAAAAAACTCATCAGCTTGAATGTAAACCCATACATCACAAGATGGGTTGCAAACTGTCTAAGTGACAGAACCCACAGGGTCAGAGTTGCTGGAGCCATGTCAGACTCAAAGCCTGTCACAAGTGGTGTCCCACAGGGTTCAGTTCTGGGTCCACTCTTGTTCGGCATCTACTTTTCTGAAGTACAAGCAAACACAGGAGGGTTATGGCTGACAAAGTTTGCAGATGACTGCAAACTGGGCGCCATAGTCGAAAACACATCTGACACAGATATCCTTCAGAAGGGCCTCACAGAAACGGATAACTGGTGCCAGAGCCATGGCCTAAAGTTAAATGCCAAGAAATGCATAGTCATACCCTTCGGGAAAAACAAGGTTACCCCTAGCTACCATATAGGTGGCAATCCACTGAGCACAGAAGAAGTCATCAGGGATCTGGGGACCCAGGTTGACAGTAGCCTTCGCTTGACACTCATGTTGCTAAAGTAGTTAGGAAAACCTTCTACATTGCCCACCTGATCATGAAGGGATTCACATCTAGATCAAGGGAGGTCATCGCCCCCCTGTACTCATCACTCATTAGACCTATGATTGAGTACAATGCCCCATTCGGAATGTATCTGACCAGACACCTGCAGCAGCTGGAAAGGTCCCAAAAGTTCCTCACCAAAAGGATAAAGGGTCTCAAAAATATGTCTTATGCTGCCCGACTGAAAGAACTCCAGCTCTATTCAGTCTCATACCGCTTGCTCAGAGGTGACCTGTGCCTGACATATAAGGCCATGTCAAACCCTGATTTGATGAATATGCTTCACCTCAAAAAATCTAGATCCCTCAGAACCACAAGGGCGGGAGACTTAAACCTTGACACGGTTATTAATAGAACATGCTGGAGGGACAGATTCATCACCCAGAGACTCCCTATGCTGTGGAACAAAATCCCGGTACATGTGAGGCAGAGCACCTCGCTGGCCTTGTTCAAGAGGAATCTTGACCAATGGATGGGGGATCGCAGATATACCCCAGGGATTACTTCAGTGTCACTGCTTGACAGAGGCACAGCAAAATAATAGGCATAGTTTTATTCAAACTAAAGGGGTGGTGAAAGCCAAATAACTATGGGCTAGGCTTATAAATGCCCTTGGGCAGATAGCCTAGTATGAACCTATGAACCTATGAACCTTGGAGTCTTAGTTGAGGACACAGTTCAGGGTCCAGGCCAAGTTTCTAATGCGTTTTCTCAATCTGATGTCTGCAGTATTTTTTATGGTACAATTTGCACATCTGAGGATATAGGTGTTGCAATGAACATGAGATGTGAGTGACTCCAGAACCTTCATGTACTCACAGATCTGTCCTTTAAACCAAAGCCTTGTTACTGGGCCTTAGCCTGGTGGACAGTTACCACCTAACTTGTGATGGACCTATCATTCCTGGAGGTGAGCCCCTCACATTTATTGACAGCAGAAGCTTCACTAGCAGGATTGGAGCCTGCACTGTCTTCACACTTTGTAAGGGGTGTGGTCCCATTATAGATGGCCCCATATCAACCAGTTGAAGCTACAGGCAGACTTCTTAGACCTGAAAGCCTTGAAGTCCAAGCTGCTTCCAAGGCTACTCCTCATTCAGTAAGGCAACCAGTTAGTTATGTGGTATCTACAAGCAAGTGGACAAACAATTGCAATCCCTGTGCAAAGGAGTGATGCTAGTGGTAGCAGGCCACAGATGGGGGGCTTCTCTGTCCCAGCAGTTCATATCCCAGGAAAAAAGAAAAAGCTGGCAGATTCTCCTAGCTTATGATCCAGTTTTGTCTTTGAGGTGTGGGTTTGTAGACCATGTCTTTGTTGGATCTTCCAAAAGTAAGACCCCATGGTGATTAACAATTTTGACACTAAAAAGAGCACAGTCCTCTTCCTGTTCTGTTCAATGCCACAGTGTATGCAGGAGGGTGATCATAGTAGATGTGTGCTCCATCCATCAGCACAGGAGATGTGTGCATGTGTTTCCTCTATTTTCACTGATTCCACACTACATTACAAAGCTCATGGGGGAAAAATACAAAGCAGTGTGCAAAATGAGCATGGCTTTAGGTTCTCAGGTCCTTGGCAGGACAGCCTGTGTACACCTAAACTGCCTGATATGTAGGTTCATAGGTTCATAGGAGGTTACTAGACTATTGGCCCTGAGGCTCTTATAAGCCTAGCCAAGAGTTTAGCCATGTTTAGACAAGTCATCACCCAGAGCCCCTGTCCAGCAAGGACACAGGTGGAATCCCAGGAGTGTATTTTTTGTTTCACATCCAGTTATCCAGGTTGCGCTTACAAAGGGATAATTAGGTACTCTGCTTAACGTGAAGAGGGAGTCTGTTCCACAGATGGGAGAGTCTCTGGGACACAAATCTGTCCTGCCAGCAAGTCTTATTGATATCACAGACCAGGTTGAGGCCAGGTTCATATTATGTTGTCAAACTTTTAAAAGTCCGAACGTCATATGGTCGAACCCATACGTTCAAACTTTCAAAAGTTTGGAAATGTCAAAAAAAAAAATAAACAACAGAAAAAACCTACCTGATGGTTGTAAGCAGGCAGGCATACCCCCCTGTGCTCCCCACACCCCCCGCTCTTTAAATATACCAACTCCGAGATCGCACTACAGTGCAGTAAAGGGACATCTTCCCTTTCTGCACTGAATGGAAATGCCCATTGAAACATTCAAACTTTTCCAAGTTTGAACATATGGGTTCAACAATATGGCTTTCAGACTTGTTACGGTTCGACAACATAATATGTATCCGTTGAGGTCACGTGTACAGGTTGCTCGAGTGGAGCTTGACTTGCAGATATGCAGCAGTCCTATCAAGACAGGGTCTGAAATTGCTTTGTATGCCAGACATTCTGAGGAGTCTGTATGAAACTGAGTAGAGGGACATGGCTTTTAGCCTATCTGTGTCGGGTAGGTGTTTGAGGCCCTGAATTCTCCTGATGAGGAACCTCTGTGGTCTCTCCAGTTGCTGCATGTGTTTTGTGAGGTACATGCCAAAGGGAGTGTTGTACTCAATAATTGGCCTTATAAGGGAAGACTACAGGGATATTATGACCTCTTTTTTCCTGGATGAGATACCCTTACTTATGAGGTGGGCCATGTAGAAAGCTTTCTGTACAACGGAACTAACATGGTGGTCAAAAGTCACATTGCTATCAGCCTGGGTGCCTAAATCCCTCACTATTGATTGTGTACTTAGGACATTGTTATTAATGTGATAAGATGTGGGGACATCACTCTCCTCAAAGGGGATGAAGATGCATTTTTTGGCATTCAGCTTGAGGCCATGTTTCTGGCACCAGTCATTTGTTTGGGTGAGACCCTCTTGGATGATGTCCATACCACTTGGGGAATTGATGACTGCACCCAGCTTGCAGTCATCTGCAAACTTGGTCAGCCATGGCCCACTGGTTTTGGCCTGCACCTAAGAGAAGTATATCCCAAATAACAGAGGCCCCAAGACCAATCCCTGGGTACGCCACTCGTTATGGATCTACTGCTTGATGTGGCTTCCCCTATTTTTATTAGGTGGGTTCTATCAGTGAGCCAGTTTGCTACCCATCTGGTAACATATGGATTGATGCCTAGTTGAGAGTGTTTATCTGCTATGCCTGAGTGGGGAATAGTGTCGAAGGCTTTAGCCAGGTCAAGGTAGGAGATGTGCACCATCTTCCCCTCGTCCATGGCTTTGGTGACTGTCTCAAAGAAGTTGACCAGATTTAACAGACATGACCTCCCCTTGACAAAGCCAAACTGTGTGGGGTCGAGTGTTTGGAGGTTGCCAATGTCCCTGTTAATGAGGTCCATGATAATCCATTCCATGGCCTTGTAGATCAAGCTAGTTAGGTTGATGGGTCTATAATTTCCTGGATCGGTGGACACTCCACCTTTGTGTAAAGGGATGACAGTGGCTGTCCTCCACTTGGCTGAGACAAAGCCGGTACTCAGGCTTTGGTTGAATAGGGTGCCTAATGGTGCTGCAAGTTCATGCCCGAGTTCATGTGGGATGCAGTCTGGGATGTTATCGAGTCCCATGGAGGCTGTATTCTTTTGCCTTTGAGAGGGCAGTGATGACCTGTTCCCTAGAGATAAGGTGTGGGGGCAGGTACTGGGGATTTCCTGATTTACTGATGGGGGGTACAGAGGGGAGAAGTTTTCACTGAATCTGTCAGCCAGTAGATTGGTTATATCTACAGCATTTGTGTATGTGGTGTCCTGGACCATCAGTTCTGAACAGATCTGCTTCCTTTGACATTGCAAACATATGTGAAGAAGGCCTTATAATTGTCTCTAGTAGATGTGGCCAATTTGGAGTCAAAGTTAGATTTAGAGGATTTCACTAGTGCTCTCATTTGCTTGTTCAGGCTAAGGAGAGATTGCTTCCAATGGTGCACCTGCTCCTTCTTGGTCCAGAACAGCAATTTGTTCCTTTTGTTATATAGTTTATTTATTGCAGATGTTCACCAGACAGGTTTACTCTTTCTTGCGGAGGATGAGTTTGTCCGGTCAGGTATTTCTGATTCCATGCATCTATATAAATGCTCATATAGTACTTTGGTGTAGATTTGGACATTGGTGCCAGTTCTGTGTGTAATCAGCTTTGGAGAAGTTTTTTTGTTTGACCCTAGTGAGAAGGGGGGGGGGGGTCAGGGGAGATGGTGACTTTGTAAGTGACTGCTTTATGGTCAGATCTTACCAGGGAGGATGATATCGTAGGGGTGCTGCAGTGGTTACTTATGCTTGTTAATACCAAATCCAAGATATTATCTCCTCTTGAGGGGGTATCGACTTGCTGTTCCAAGGCATTTATTTACATTGATAAAATAGAGGACTCTCTGGGCATTTGTCTTCTGGCATGAGTAGTTTTTCGAATCTATGGTTGGGTAATTAAAGTCACCCAGGATCAGGGTAAAGGGTTGAATCTTGATAGATTTGAAGAGGTCCAGAGGGGTGGAGTGGGCATCTTGAGTCAAATTTGGTGGTTAATACTTCATACCAGTGGCAGATGCTGCTGTGGACACAGGCCTGTACTTTCCCAAATTTGAGCCCTTCATACTGCAATGATGTAATCAACCATTACAAATGTCTTATGTGTACTTCTTGGTGGCATAACACCCCTCGTTTACTTTAAAAAAAAGCCATGGGTCAGTGAAATTTGCCTGGTTATCAAACACATTAAGTAACTTTTTCATTTTACTTTAGGGGATCCCTGTCTATTAAAGCTTCTACTAATATAGAGGTGCTACGTTTTGTCCAAATGCAAACCATGATCTAACAAGCTGAATGCACTAGCAAGAGCAACAAATATGATGGCACTGAGCAGAGCACAGCAGCTGTTTTTCTGAGTATAATATTAATGAGGCATCAGGAAGGCATTGGTTGTTGCTGATGAAACCATAAAGAGTATGTGCTGTAAATTCCAGAAGTACCCATCCACTATTTTTAATGGGATATGCAGGAGGGAGATGTTTAGGTGATTTTTGCCCCTTTGAGATTCTCAGGTTTAGGAAACAGCACTGTTATGTAACACTACCAAGTTGTAGAGAAGTGACTGGTGAAGAAGGAGGGTTATGTGATCACCTCTGTACACAAACCATAGAGGTAGTCTCTTACCTTAAAATGGAAAAATAAGGAATAAAAGTCACCCAACACACCTAAAAGGCATACCTGAAGTAGTCTTGTATGACCACCATGGGTCAAAGGTGATTTGCAAGAATGCTGCTCTCTGATCAGGTTAGTCACTTGGTGTGGTATTTGGAAAATATGTTAGGCTTCTCACAGATATCACCAGCTATCTTGCTTCTTCTTGTGGATGGCTTAGCAGTCTACCTAAAACTGTATAAGATTGTTGAGATTTATAAAATAGTTGCTTTTTTTAAAATTGATAAGTTTTATTTACATACTTCCTTGGGCACCAGTTTCTTAATGGTGAACCGTTCTGTAGCCCAAATAAAGTGCCCTATTTAAAATACATGTTACTTTGAGACTGCTTGATGGAATGGATACAGATGATCATGGTTTGAAGGAAAAGAGTTCAGTTAAATTTGCATTTATTTATCTATGTGTTTGTTAACTGGATAGCCCAGCTGCATTAAGCAGACCTTTTTCAGTGGAGTCTTAGTGAGAAAAGCTCTATACATATAATACAAATAAAGTAACACACAGCTATGGTGATTGTACATTATGACTGGATACAATTTACATAAAAATAGGGATTTTATATTCAGTTGTATAATTGCAACTAATCTAAAATATAACAGCACAAGTGGCATAATATAACAAAGATTATATATAACATTATATATAATAAATCACATTTTAGTATGATATGCACATTTACATAAATTAAGAAATTATACATAAGCTGCATTGAAGTACAAGAAAGGAAAAGCATTTTACAGACAGATTGTCTATTGTTAGTAACCATTTATGTAAATGTTAAAATAACAAAGAAGAATAAAATTGAAGTGTGTGATTGGATATGAAGAAGATAAAATGAAGTACAGAAAAGGTCAAAGGACCCCTGACTGTAAATTTAGTGCCATCTTTAGCAAGTGTTTATTTATTTATTTATTTACTCAGTTTGGTAACCCAGTGTAGAGCACTGATTCGAATTTCTATCTCAGCCCAGATAAATGTAAATGACAATAGATGAGCAACCTAACAAGATGTATTATGAATTACAAATAGATTTGTTATCACTACAGAAGAGACAAAAATAATAATATATTTGGGTAGAGCTACATTTTTGAGAGATGTTGTTTTACCTTGGAGATACATTTTGCAGTTGCAAATCTATTCTTTCCTTGAGCTATGCTTCGTGAACTGCCTTTTTGTCTTTGGCACTTTCCACTGTTTTCTTTTTTTTCTTTCCTAATTTTTGCATTATTTCTTTTTTGTTTACAACTATGACACCTGCTACAGAGGATTCTGATACTGTTATAAACTGTGAGAGGAATTATAATTAAATCATAATGATAGCTGATTAGTAAATATTTATTTCACAAAAAATAAATAAAAATAAAAAGCTTTAATAGTAAGGAAGTTAATGGTATCTCTATAAAGCAGCTTAGGCCTTCCTTTTTGATTGACATATTGCCTGAAGAGATAGTGATTTCCCTGATGGTCAAAAAGACTGGCAGAGAGCTAGCCAAGACCTTCCTGATCACACACATGAAGGCCAATAATGAAGACCACTGAGTTTCATGAAGAACACAGAGGAGAGAGGTTTCTGAGTGTATAGAAGTTGAATGGAAGCTACAGCAACTGAAGCAGGGATATTAGGAGGTGTGAAGTTGTGAAATGCTTTCCGTGAAGCAGAGGCTGGTGGCAAAACTGGGAATCATTAGGATAAAGCAGGGGTTGCTGGGTATGATACTGGCTGCAGATTATGAGGGTGAAGCAGGAGACTGCTAGGTTGAAGGGGTGTCATAGGAGGTTGTTAGGACAGAAACTGGGGGCTACTTTTGTTGACTCTTGGAACTGTTTAGCTGAAGTAGAACACCACTGTGTTTGAAGTTTGGGGGTGAAGAAGAAGACTACTGGAGGTTCTGTGGGATGAAGTAGAGTACTGATGCTGCTAGAAACTGCTGGGCATTGCATTTGGGACTAGTGGAGGGGGCTTCAAAGCAGTAGACTGCCAGGTATGACATCTGGATCTTATGGGGGTGAAGGAGTTGGTTCCTGTAAAGTAGTAAAGTAGGGTTGTACACATGAAGTTGAGGTCCACTGTCAGAAAAGTAGGGGACTATTGTACTCATGAAGTTGGGGCCCAATGCCAGAAAAGTAAGGCACTACTGTACACATGAAACTGGGGCCCACTGTCAGAAAAGTAGGGGCCTGCTGTACACATGAAGCTGGAGCCCATTGTTTAGAAAAGTAGGGGACTGTTGTACCATGAAATTGCGGCCCACTGTCAGAAAACTAGTGGACTGTTGGACACATAAAACTGGGGTTCACTGTCAGGAAAAGTAGGGTACTGTTGTACGCTCAAAGCTGGAGTCTACTGTCAGAAATGTAGTCAACTGTTGCACAGATGAAACTCATAGCCAGTCTCAGAAAAGTAGGGGATTGTTGCACACATGAAACTAGGGCCCAGTGTCAGAAAAGAAGGGACTCTTGTACTCATGAAATTGTGGACCTCTGTCAGAAAAGTAGGAAACTGTTATACAAATGAAGCTGTTGCCTAGTGCCAGAAATGTAAGGGACTATTGCACAGATGAAACTGAGACCCACTGTCAGAAAACTAGGGGACTGTTGCACAGATGAAACTGGGGTGCACTGCTAGAAAAGTAGGGGACTGTTCTACATATGAAATTGGGGCCCAGTGTCAGAAATGTAGGGGACTGATAAACAGATGATACTGGGGCCCACTGTTAGAAAACTAGGGGACAGTTGTGCAGATGAAACTGGGGCTTACTGCCAGAAAAATGGGGGACTGTTGTACACATGAAGCTGGGAACCACTCTCGGAAAAGTAGGAGACTGTTGTACACATAAAGGGGGTCTTAATGTAAGAGAAGATGGAACCCACAGTCAGAAAGGAAGGGGACTGTTGTACATATGAAACAGGGAAGCGCCATCAGAAATGTAGGGGACTATTGTACACATGAAAGAGGGTCCACTGTCAAAAACGTAATGGACAGATGCACTGTCAGAAAAATAGGAGACGTTTGTACACATGAAGCTGGGACCCACTTTCAGAAAAGTAGGGGACTGTTGCAGATGAAACTGGGACCCACTGTCAGAAAAGTAGGGGACTTTTGCACAGATGAAACTGGGGCCCACTGTCAGAAAAGTAGAGGACTACTGTACACATGAAAGGTGGCCCACTGTCAGAAAAGTAGGTGATTATTGCACACATGAAGGGGGGGGTCCACTATCAGAAAAGTAGGGTACTGTTGTACACATGAAACTGGAAAGCACTGTCTAAAATATAGGGGATTACTGTACATGTGAAAGGGGACCCACTGTCAGAAAAGTAGGGGACTGTTGTACACATGAAGGGGGGCTCTGTCAGAAAAGTAGAGACTGTTGTACACAGGAAGGGGGCCCACTTTCAGAAAAGTAAGGGACTGTTGTAGACATGAAGGAGGGAACATTGTCAGAAAAGTAAGGGACAGCTGTACATAAAACTGGGACCCAGTAGGAGATGTGGAGGGACTGTTGTATACATGAAGGGGGGCCACTTTCAGAAAAGTAAGGGACAGCTGTACATAAAACTGGGACCCAGTATCAGAAAAGTAGGAGACGTTTGTACACTAGAAACTGAGATCCCCTGTCAGAAATGTGGAGGGACTGTTGTATACATGAAGGGGGCTCATTTCCAGAAAAGTAAGAGATTGTTGTACACTTGAAACAGGGACGCACTGTCAGAAAAGTAGGGGACTGTTGTACATAGGAAACTGAGGCACACTGTTAGAAAAGCAGGGGACTGTTGTACACATGAAGGGCCCACTGTCAGATATTTGAAATGTCAGGACCATATTTAGCAAGTCTCATAATGCAGAGACTGAATGGATGAAAAAAAAAACGTCCTTTTCTCCAAGGTATGCCGATCTCAGAGTTGCTATATATAATTTCAGGTGGTATGCCGTGCTTACCCCCCCACCCACCCCCATTGGAAGGTGCATAAGAGCATGCCCCAAAGTTTTAATGAGAAAAGTGATGTTTGATGTTTGCTCTTTTCTTGCATTGTTTGGTCTTTTCGGTATTTCAGCTCTCAGCATTGAACATTTTGACATTTCATTTGGGAGTCTGTGAAGATCTACCCAGAAATAATGGTGATAAGAAAGATTACTGTTCTGAAGTAGGTGTTAAAGGGATCAGAAGCAGATAGGTTTAACAGGTTGTGGCGATATGAAGTATTGCCAACTATGCCAGGAGAAGTAGGGCAGTGGATATGTAACATATGCCAGCACATTTAGCAGAAATTTTGTAAAGAATTATATGTAATTTCACTCAGAATAATGGAAAATAACCGCAAAGACAAAAACAACTGGTAAAAAATTAGCAGTTCAGGCACACCAAAACTGTCTCAACAAAACAATAATTTTATTAGCTTGAACACAAGCACTTTCGCCCTGCCACAATGCAGGACTTTATCAAGTGAAGAAAACTAAACACAGACACAGTCATTTAAATACCCAATTTCCAAATAAGGCGACAAGCTTTCTTAAAGTTACATTCTTTCACATGAACAATGAACTTGTACACTCTACACATTTAAAACCTCTGAATTCCAAAATAAAATCATATCAAATCATATAGACATAGTCCTAAAATTTTATTGTTTTGACGAGCCAGTTTTGGTGTGCTTGAACCACTTATTTTTTACCAGTTATATGTCATTTGTATATCAAACTGATTTGTACAGATGCTTGTGTTGAAAAATGTATTTGTAAAGCTGCTTGCATTAAAAATGTACCAACAGTGTGCCCTCCAGGGCAAAAAAATAAATATACATGTATTATTATAACTGTTTAAATGTACATGTTTTAACAGAGGATATTGGAAGAGAAGATCTTAATCTCAAGCCACCTAACTTTGAAAATAGTTTGAAATTAAATTACCTGGCAGAGGCAAAGTCGGTACTAGGAAGCTTTCTGCATTGTTTTTGGGGTGAACTAACTGCTACTCCAGAAGGGTGGAGGTTTGAAATGTTTTTTTGATTTCCAGGAGCTGCAGCAGCAAGGCTCTCTTTGTGTATTATTGACACATATGTGCTAAATCTTGACAACTTCTAGCTAAGGGGGGTAGCATGGGAACCAGAAGTCAGACGACCAGATGTATGTGATGTTATTCTGTAATCCATCACTAAAAATATTTTAATACTAGGTGAGACTGAAGTCTCTTTGCACTCTGTTCTTGGACCCTGAGAAAGAAGGACCCCTCACCTCTTCCATCATGCCTTGCTCTAGTAAGTGACCAGGGAATAGTAATTCTTTAAATCAGTCAGGAAAATATAGTGAGATTAGTTAAGTACTGTTTTTCTGTGTCCATGTGAGTCTATTCGCCTGTGTTATTTTAATATTTCCTGATGACCGAAACTCTGGTGTTTATTGTAAAAAGATATTCCATATGTTCACGTCCTTTTATTATTTATTATTAAATATATTTAAATTTTTCATTGTGGCTGGTCCTTTAGAGAATATTTTAACATTTGAGAGTACTTATATATATTTGGTGACAGCTTTGGCTGCTCCTGAAAGCCTTGCTGTTGATCAGACTACCATTTGTGTTAATATTAATTTCACTCAGTATAATTGGGTATCCTTGTAAGAGCTTTAGACTAGCTGGCTTTGGAGTGTCTGGTGGTGGTGTAACTACCTTATAGTCTGGGCAGAAGGGGGCATAGAAGGAAATCTGTGTCAGCTTTTCCCAGGTGTGTGTGTGTGTGTGTGTGTGTGTGTGTGTGTGTGTGTGTGTGTGTGTGTGTGTGTGTGTGTGTGTGTGTGTGTGTGTGTGTGTGTGTGTGTGTGTGTGTGTGTGTGTGTGTGTGTGTGTGTGTGTGTGTGAGTGTGTGTGAAAATCAAGTCTCAAAGAATCTGTGTGTCAGCTGCTTGGAGCAGGAGCACAAAACACTGGTTTCACAGAGAGAGTGGTGCAGAACTTGACTTGGGCAATTGGCTGAGGTCTCAACTCTATAGCTGTGTCAGTGGGGAGTCTTACTAGGGGACCTGGAGGGAGAAAGATAGAGAAATCCACACCTTGGACTGAGTATGTTCCCTGTGTGCTCTTAAGGGAGATTGTGCTTGATGTAGAGAGCTGCATCTGAAAATACTGGGTGTATCCATTTTTGTTGCAAGTGAATGCCCTCTCCAGTGTCAGTGGTGAGGATTCAGGTTTCTTGATTACTGTCCCAGAGTAGGGACATCACACAGGCCATGGACAGAAAACAGATGTCAGTGCAGAAGTTTCAGAAAACACCAAGGGGGAAGAAAAGGGGGAAGGAAATTGGTCAGCTGTAGTTAGAGGAACTTCTTGCACATTCAGGCAGACAGTGAACAACCAAGATATACTTTTCTTTTGTTGCATTTATATTTTCATAACCCTAAAATAAAATGAGTTATATCAACCAAAGTACTCCAAATGAAGACGATTATTTCCTTGAGTAAATTAATTAAGAAGTAGATTTACAGTTTGTTTTGAACCTGAACACATTGGGACACACTTAGAAGGAACATTAGTGACAACATAGTTTTAAAGGTTTATTGACATGTTTACAAAGTGAACATTCCAGAAGCAGGCATGTTTGACCTTGACCACAGTTAGAGAAGTATTCCTGACAGTAACTATAACAATGTTCAGAGTTGAACTGGCTACATCTGGGCCTAATTATGATCTATGCCATGTGTCAGGTGAAGAATAGGTGAGGCTGACTAATCTGGTTTAACAGCAGTCTTCGTATGTGTACAGGCTGATTAACTAAGAGTAATTATAGGTAAGGACAGTTGGAATGGCATTCATTCAGACTAAAAACATAATAACCTTAGAGGTAAAAAATGTTAAAGTAATGCTGACTAATGTTGTTAGCAACTGTGTGTGTGTGTGTGTGTGTGTGTGTGTGTGTGTGTGTGTGTGTGTGTGTGTGTGTGTGTGTGTGTGTGTGTGTGTGTGTGTGTGTGTGTGTGTGTGTGTGCGTGTGTGTGTGCAAATGCATGTGCATGTGGGCATTTGCCTCCTATTGCACACAGATGAACATTTGTAAAGATACCAAAGGGTTCCTGACATTATGCAGTTAAACAACAAAAATAAAGTAACTTGTCATCTGATTCTGCACTCTGGTAAGAGGGTGGAATAATCAAAATGCTTCTACTCCTCATTACTCACCTTATGCATTTATATAATGAAACAAATATTTATTCTTCGTTGTTTGTACTATTTGATGCTTGCACTATCCACTTTGCTGTGGTGATGTCTGTGAGCTATTAAAATCACAAGTAATCTCAGTGGTATCCCCAAAGTCTCAAAACAACCCACCAAACAAGTATAGTAGGTCCAAAAACAAAACAGTGTAAGAAACTTCTCTGTGTGGAAGATATTCAGTCCATATATATTTAGTTAGTCACTGTATATTAATCAGATCAGACAATAGTAGTAGAAGTAGCAAACTTAAACTCGTCTTACGTAAAAAAAAATAAAAAAAATAAAAAAATAATAAAAAATATATAATTGTACAGAATTATTAAGTATTCGAAAGAAACACAAGCAAGGCAGGCAGTCTGTTTCCAGTCGAAAGTCCTTTATTAAGTACATAGACTCCAGTCGAAAATCCTTTATTAAGTACACAGACTCCACTCCATCTATGGTGACTCCTAATAGCTTGGTATGTGTGACAACCTCAATAGTAGTGTTATTCTGGGAGAGTCTGGAGAAAGAGTATTTAATTATAGTAGTGGTTTTCTTGGGGGTGAATAGCATAAGTTTGCTTTTTAGGGTTTAGGGCAAGATGGTTCTAGTCATCCATACTTCAGTGGAGGTGAGTGCGGACTGGGTAAGTTTCAGGAGTTCAGGAGGTGAGTTGGCACTGCAGATGATTGTGGAGTCATCTGCATACGGGATGACTGTGCCTTGAGAGAGAGTAGAGTGAAAATCATTGATGAAAATGCTGAATAACAGAGGCCCAAGGATAGATCCCTGGGGACACCAGTAGTAGCACTGAGGAATGGAGAGAGAGAGAGTGTAGCCATTTAGTAATTTGTTGTCTGTCTGTGAGGTAGTTGGAAAACCAGAGAAAGGTGGAGGGGGACATTCCTAAGTTGGTGAGTTTACTAAGGAGAAGAGGGTGGGATACAGTATCAAAGGCTTTGGAAAGGTCTAGAAATAGAGAGGAGACTAGCTTCCCAGCATCCCAAGCTTGATTTTCAGATTCACAGAAGGATATTAGAGCTGTAGGGTCTATATTAGAACATCGAAGTTTCAAAACTTCAAATGTTCTACTATCTACCCCTATTCAGCGAAAGCTGAAAATATCAAAGCTACAGAAAACTAAATGTTTTCCTAGGGAAAGAATTTGGTTGTCTGTTTCTGTTGCTTTGGTATTTTCAGAGCTGTGGTGGAAAGTTACGGGTCGGGTTCAGGTAAGTGTGCGATTGAGCACGGGTTAGGTTAGTTAGGGTTAGGGTGCGGGTTAGGTATGTGTGCGATTGTGTGGACATGAGGGTTAGGGTGGTTTAGTTGTGTTAGGGTTAGGGCGCGGGTCAGGTAAGTGTGCGATTGTGTGGAAGTGAGGGTTAGGGTGGGGTAGGTGAGTTAGGGTTAGGGTGTAGGTGAGGTGAGTGTGCGATAGTGACGGACCTTAGGGTTAGGGTTTGGGTAAGTGGATAGTTAGTGGTGTATGTATAGTTTAGTGTAGGGTTAGGTGTAAAATTTTAGGTTTATGTGTGTGGATTGCTGTTTGTTTGGTGTGCTTGTGTTGTGTGTATGTGTTTTGGAACAGCAATTTTTTTCCCTAGGAAAAAATTCACTGTTCTGTATGTTCGATGTTTTCACCTTTCACTGAATAGGGGTTGATATTAGAACATTCGAAGTTTTGAGACTTCGATGTTCAAATATAGACCCAAGCTGTTAGTGGTGCTGTGCTCAGTCTGAAGCCATACTGGGTTAATGATAGTAGTGTATTGTCTTGAAGATAGTTAAGGAATTGGATATGGATACATTTTTCGAGGATCTTTGAAATAGGGGATAGAATGGCAATGGGTCAGAAGTTGGAAATGTCAGTGTTGTTTCCACCTTTATGCAGTGGAAGGATGAAAGCTTTTTTCCAAATGGTGGGAACATAGGACAATTGAATGGACCTATTAAGAAGTAGGCTGACAGGGTATGCTATGGAGTTTGCAGCTGTTTGTATGAATTCTGGGGGCAGGTCATCAGGGGCATTGGTGCATGGCTTTAATTTCAGAAGCAGTTTCTTTACTGTGGTAGTAGGGATAGGTGCAAGTGAGAAGTTATGTAAGTAGGGGGAGCATTATTAGTCTAGTCAGATCGGATTGGATGATTATGAGGGAAACTGGCGGTGAGTTTGGATATGGTGTTTATAAAATATGAGTTGAAGAGGGTGGCTATTTCATTGGGAGTTTTTTTCTAGATTGGGACAGGGGTTACTGTTCGATCCTGGGTTGAGAATGTTGTTTATTGAGCTCCAAAACTGCTTGGGATTTAGTTTGTGCTGGTTTTGTAAAATGTGGTAGTATTCTTTTTTGTCCTTAATAATTAGGCAATTTACTTGGTTGTGAAGTTGTTTATAATTTATAAGGTCAGAGTTATTTTTGTGTTTTTTCCAGTGTTTGCAAGCTTTGTCTCTGGTGGCCATGTTCTTTTTAGTAGTTCTAGAAAGCCATGGGGCGTGTTTAGATTTTACTTTTTTTGTTGTTGGTGGGGGGGGGGTGCTAGCCTGTTTAGGATATTTAGGAATGTAGAGTTAAAATATTTAACTGCTTCGTCTAGGGGAAGTGTTTTTAGGGGAGCCCAGTTAAAGTTGTTCAGAGTGTTATTTAAGGACGAAGGGCAGAAGTTGGATAAATTTCTAATATTTTTGTATAGATATCTGTTTAACGATGTTGAGGTGTTATGTATGATATAGGCAGGTAAGTGGTCGCTGATACTGTTTGGGAGAGTTCCTGTAGTGGAGATTTTGTTGGGATCAGAGACCATGATCTAATCTAGGATTGTTCCATGGTTACAATTTTTGTTGGGTCTGGTAATGTCAGTGATTAGCTGGCTGTAGCTGAATAGATTTATGTTAGAGGGGGAGTGTTGTTGTGAGAAGTCTAACCAATAAATATTAACATCCCCAAGAATTATAGTTTCTGTGGTTATATGGCTGGATGTCCAAGCTAGGATATCCTCTAACATGGGAATGTTATTGCCAGGGGGAATGTACACTGCAATGATACAGAGATTTTTGTATTCATTTATTTTTAGGAAGGCTATTAAGAGTTCGGCAGTAGAGAAGTTTGGTATAGGTGAATTGTATGGAACTATGTTGAAGATGTTGGGATAGATCAGAGCTACTCCACCACCTTTTTTTGTGGGGCCTATCTAAGCATAGGCATGCAAAACCAGGGGGAAGGAATTCAGAGTTTCTAATGTATGGTTTTAGCCAGGTTTCTCTGGCAGCAATAATGTCAGGTTTGTTATGTGCTATCCAGGCATGGAATTTAGAGACTTTATTACAAATACTTTGAAGGTTGACTTTTGTTAGATTTAAGGATTTGAGGGAGCTGTGAGGGTTTGGAGATGAAGTGGGTGGGTGCCAGGATTAGGATGGATATCTCCACATAAGGTTAGTTTAAAGAGCTTATGTAGGAAAGTAGAGAGTTCAAGCTTTTTTCTTAGGCTATAGTATGGGTGGGTAGGAGGGTGTGAGTTGAGTTTACAGTTTAGGGGAGTAGTTCTGGTTTAAAACAAAGAATGCTATCTATTGGGTATAGGGTAGGTGAGATGTCATGGTAGGAATTGAAGGCTAAACTATGGGTGGAGGTTGTGGAGGTGGGTTTTTGATAGAAATCTATAAGTTTGAGTGGGGTAAGTTGTAGTAGGAAGGTTAAGGGTAGGAGGAGGGACAGGGGTATAAGAGTGTGTCTAAGTGGCATAGTGTTATAGTAGGTAAAAGTGCTGTACAGGTTTATAGGTTATTGGGTGAGGGGAGCTAAAGGAAGTGTAAGAAGTAGAGAAGGTGGATGAGGAGACAGTGACTAACTGGAGGTAATAGAAATTACCTACTTAGATAAGACTACTGCTGTCACAGCCTTGGTTGCTGTTGACTCTGTCCTGCATGCCACCATCACAGAGTAACTTGCCGCTATTCCAGCCTTGCTATGCTACAGTCCTGAGTGTCACATTACAGACCTGACTTGTGTGATCTGGCACTTGATTGCTGCTGCCATGGCCCTCGCTGCTGCATTATACACATCAATGCCGTTTGTTGTAGCCCTTACTTATATTTTGAACAGAAGCTCAAACCCCTGTAAGGTTTAAGTTTTTTTTTTGTTTGTTTGTTTATTACATCACTTTTACCTACCATGGAGCTCTGACCATCAACCTGCTTGCACGAGCACCTATTCACCCATGTGCTACATAGTCTGTGACTGAACAAGTGCTAATTGGTTTGAACAGGCTGTAATACAGCAGCATCATAGACAAACTTCAGTGTAAAACACCATTTAGTGGCAGCTTTCAGTGGTGCAACTTAAGGAATAAAATAGGTGGAATACATATACTGGATACTACATCCACCTTCTTAGTCTGGCAGTTTACTGCAGAGAATTAAGGCTGCAGGTTCTTAATATGTTTCATCCTGTAATCCAATGTTAGGTTTCCTTACTATCCATTCACTTCAATTAGACAGTGCTACCAGGTCACCCCTGCAAAGAGGTTTGTACCAAACAAGTTTTCCCATTTAATACATTAATTAAATACATAAAAATATTAAGAAATCTCTGCATAAATAATTTTAGTACATGAGTATTTAATTTGTAGCAATGTAGATCTTGAAAAAATTTATATATATATATATATATATATATATATATATATATATGTGTGTTTGTGTGTGTGTGTGTGTGTGTGTGTGTGTGTGTGTGTGTGTGTATAATAGGTCCGTTTCCTGTACTTTCTCCTATCAACCTGGTGAACTTGGGCATACTGCGGCAGTGTAGCAACTGCCCCATGTACATAGCCAACCCTCTCCTCTTACCTCCCAACACTCAGACTTGTGAGAGATGCACTTGTATCTCCAAATTGGAAGCCATGCACTCTCCAGCCAAGACTGGAATAGCTGGTCAAGAGGAGAAGGTCAATACCTGCACCACACCACTTGGAACACATAGCCCTCCAGAACACCCACCATCACAGCCATCACATAAAAACACAAACCACACACCCACCTTCGCGGAGGGTCTCAATAGAAGTCTACCCAAACAGCAGAGACCTCCAAGCCAGAAACGCACTTGATCACCACAACACAGCGCAAACCACAAGACACATAGCTCACCTAAACAGTGTGCCCCACAACCTAAGCCCCTAAGGCAAAACAGCTTGCCCAATACAATAATCATAGGTGACTCAATGGTGAGGCACACTGACTTACAACATACTAAGTTGAATAAGGAGAAGGTAACAGTCAGCTGTCTATCAGGTGCAAGAATCCGACGCATAACACACACACTCTGGTCACTCCATAACAAGTACAAGTATGACTCTGTCATTGTCCATGTGGGTGTGAATGACCTGAGATACACCTCCTTGGTCTACATGAAAAGAGATATGGTGGAGCTCTCGGATTATGTGGCCCAGGCAGGGATGACCCTAGCCCTGAGCAGCATCCTGCCATCACCCAGAATGATACCGCAGTACAAACAGAAAATGATTGACTTCAACAATTGGCTAAGTTTCTGGTGTCATTCTAAGAGGATCCAGTATCTGTCTAATTGGGATGACATGAATGACAGACCTCGATGCTTTGCCAGAGAAGGCCTGCATCTGTCACTCCTGGGTTTCTGGGTACTGACTAAGGCTCTTGCCACCCCTATAGTGCCTTTTTAGGTGGTGTTCCGAAGACCAAATTACCACTGTAACAGCTATAAATAAATGCAATCTGAGGGTCATGCTGCTCAACGCTAGAAGTCTAAATCTCAAGATGCACTCACTCAAAGCACTCCTCAAAATGGAGAACATTGACATTTGTGCTGTAACAGAGACCTGGTTTAAAGCAGCAGAAAGTACCCCTGTGCTACCAGGCTATAGCTCATTCCACACCTTTTGGCCCCAGAACATGGACCGAAGCTCCAAAGGCAGTGGTGTCTCCATATTCATAAATGATATGCACACCACCAGACTAGTAGCCCAGCATAATGCATCTGAGATACTCCAGGTACAGCTAACATTGGGTAAGATGGCGATTCAAGTTGTAGCCTGCTATAGGTCCCCAACCATGTCCCAAGACTCTCACTCCACATTCCTGAGCACCCTAGAAACTATTAAGATCCAACCCAACACTCTCATACTAGGTGACTTCAACTACCCCTCCATCAACTGGGAAACTATTCATGCACCAATACACTGACCCAACGCTTCCTGGAATTCATCAGTTCCAATGCCCTGTACAAGCTCATTCTTACCCCCACTAGAGGAAGCAACATCTTTGACCTGGTTATTACTAACATGGGCAACCATTACTCTACAGAAAAACAAGCCAGCAAGAGTCAAATACTTCCAATAAAATCACCACACTTTATTGCAGTTTAGCGCTTTCTTCTCCACTACAGAGACTTCCTCAGAACAATGTCCCACCCAAACCCAGCCATTAAAATACCCACCCCCAATTATTCAATTAACATTTTCATTATTGTTAAAAGCAATACACCAAATGTGACTTTCCACATTCCTTAGCTCTTATAGTGTATTAAGTGATGTACCAATATTATTTTACACACATTAAATTAAATCTACATTGTAAATGTAAACTAACCAAACTATGAGTTAATTCAAACCAGAAAACAATCTAATATGAACATAAAAACATCTGTACTTCACAAGTACCCATAAAACCTAACCTAAAATTTGATTAAGCTTTAAAACACTAGCAATACTAATAGTTTCATTAATGCCAGGATACTGAGAGGCATTAAAATGCAACTGCCATCTCAGTTCCATTACATCTAAGTGGATATCTAAAACACAACCTTGTTCATCCTTCACCAACTGCTGTATAACTAAAAATTTGAAGTGGTGACCTTGATTTTCTTTAACATGCCTGTACAGGGCGCTAGTGCTCCTACAGTGTCTCAGATCACCCAGGTGTTCACCAATTTTTAATTTAAACCTTCTGCATGTTTTACCTATATAAAATATAGGACATCCCTTACACTTGGCCATATATACAACATTGTTGCTATTACAATTGTAGTGTCCTTTGATATTAATGACCTTATCACTGGCCCTGATTTCCCCTCCTGTTTCCATAATAAATGGACAAAAGGAACAGGAGTTGCATTTGTAGTTGTCAATCTTTCTGTTGGTTTTATTTTCCTGTTTTTACCCTCCAAAATATTTTTGATAGATCTAGCTCTCCTAAAAACATGTCTCGGACTCTTACCAACTTTTGACCCTACATTGGCATCAAATTGTAAAATCTCCCAATTGGCTTTTATAACTTCAGTGATGATGTTGGCCATACTATTGTATGTTAAAATGAAGGTTAAGTTAGGGTTAATCCTATTGTTATTACATCCACTATTTCCCAAAAATCCATTACCTAATATAGGCCCAAAAATACCTTGTTCTCGTTTGTAAATTACTTCCTTACTAACACCACTTAAAAGGCAGTCTGGGTAACCTCGCTGTCTAAACATCTGTGTAATGAACTCGGTTTCCACCAGGAAGTCAACATTGCAACTTACCATCCTGGCAACCCGCACCAATTGGCCTTTCACCACTGCCCTCTTTTGATGGTGTGAGTGCCAGCTACCATAATCCAACTATGGGTTTGAGAAAGTAGACTTTCTGTGGATCCTGGTATTAAAGTTCATATTTGTCCAATCAATCTCTAATTCAACATCTAAATAAACAATTTTATTTCTGTTGTATTCTACTGGAGACTGTGAATTGTGAAGACCCTTCAAGAAATTGCTTAATGGTTTACCTTTTTTATATACTACCAATGGGCCTGAACCTAGTATATCGATATAACCATCAAAACACTGGAAAATGTTCCAATATTTGACAGGAATTGCCCTTAACATCTCTGACCTACAGTCAAAGGTGGTTAAAAAGGCCCCCTGGAAATCTTTGTCAGTGTACTCATTTTTTGAAGTGAAATTGTTCATACCTTCATCAGTGATAAATAATAATGGTTTAAACAACCCCTCATGCCTCTTCATATCAACCTCCCTTTCAACATTGTGTATCAACTTCATGGGATAACCCCTGGCTTTGAACATTCCAACAAGACTAGTCACCTGTTTGTAATACATCTGATCTTCAGAAACAAGTCTAGCCAACCTAACAAACTAGCCTTTAATAACTGCCTTTTTTGGTATACTGGATGGTTACTTTCAAAGTGCAGTATACTGTTACAGTAGGTAGGTTTTCTGTACAAATCACTGCAATATCTACCTGCACTTGTGTCTTTAATCACTTCTACATCCAAATAATGCATCCTTTCTTCATGAAAGGAATGTGTGAATTTTAGGAAGGAGATAGTGGTGTTTAACTGAGAAGCAAAGGTATCAAAGTCATCAGATGAATGCTTCCATACAAAAAACAAGTCATCAAGAAACCTTGCATAAAATTCCCAAGGTACCGGTTCAAATAATGTGAACAAATACTTGGTTTTCTAACAAAACATAATGATGTTAGCAAAGTCCTTCTTGTCCTCCTTCTGTTCTAGCCAAACCAATATTAACCTTCCACATGGAAGCTAGACATCATCTTCCCCAGTTCTTTATCCAGCTGATCCTTAAACATTTGAGGATTGGCATAACGACCAATGTATTTACCTCACAGGTACAAGGTGCAGAGTGTGATTCTCGCCTTGCAAAGTGTGGTTAGACTAAAAAAAAGCCCCTTGGGTCATTAGCTTAGTAATCACAATTTTGTATAAGTCACTGAGAAAACAAGTTTGTCTTCGTGCCTTCTGTCCTTTCACATTCTTATTGCCTTCACTGCCACCTAGCCGCTTACCTCATCCTTCTCATTTTTTATCTCCTTCCTCTCCTACATCTCCATTTTTTTATCCAATCCCCTTATTCCTATTCCAGTTTGTCTCTTAACCACCCTTCATAAAGCTGTTCAGAAAATTCCAACATCTCTTTTTTAATCCTTGTCTACTCCTTATCCACTGCAGTTGTCTGTGCTCACCTCCATTTTTGTACCCCTCAGATTCAAAGGCAGAAACCTCTCCCAATCCCACTTGTGCTCACCATTCCTCTCCAGCTCTGACTCTTCTCTTATATTCTTCTTCATCTCCTATATTCACACCACAACCTCTCTTTCCTCTTCTTCAATTTTCTCTCAGAACTTCTTGTCCTTTGCTCTTATTTTGTTGCATCATAGGTCCACTTTTCCTCTATCTCACTTCTCCAAGCTGCATTGTACACATCTCCCCCATAGCTTCACAACCACCACTCCCATATTACTGTTTTTCCTTTATGATATTTCTAAAATTCCCCAACATCCAATCTGTTTGTGACTCTTTACACTTCAAAATATTCATCCTCCATCTACCATCTTGTCCAAGTTGCCTCCTCAGCACTACCTTTACCTGTGCATAGTTATACAAAAACCATACTAACTTCCTCCCATCTTCCCTCGCTAACCTATTGGCCTGCCTGCTGTCATCCCGAGAGAACACACTCCTTTTCCATCCCATGTGCTACCTGCAACACATCACACAATCTGCACTTTCTCATTTCTTTATACAATCCTTTCTGGAACCTCTTACTAAACGTCTATTTCCCAAAAGCCTCTAAGTCTCTGCCCAGCACCACCTGTACTTTATTTTATTAACTAGATCCTTCCACATTTGTTTAAAAAAGTTCTCAACCATCTCTGCATCATTTTATCATCCTCTTCTAAAGCAACTAGCCTTACCTTTGGATTTTCCATGTGATTTTCCATGTGATTTTCTCTGTCACAGTTGTTAGGCTAATCAGTTTGTTATTCCCCATATTATTCTTATTCCCCCCACTTTGTAAAAAGGACTCCCTAGGGTTACCACTTGTCCATTTTTTGCAAGATAGTCCTGATCTGAGCAGCTGTGTCTTTTTGGAGAGTAAAACATGAAAATTTACTTCATATTTTAGGAAAAATGCTTTGTATTGCACTTCTAATTAATACAGAAACAAAGCTAACATTGCAGAAGGGAGCCAGACAGTCTGTTCTATTGACAAAGCGCAAAACCTTTTCACTAAAAGCCACTTTCATTAAATGTCAGTCATGTACTTCCCCATTGTTGTACAACTACGCAATTAATGTATATAAATTAGATGAGTGTGAGGGTCTCACCCCAGATAAGAGACTACAAAACAAGCTTGTTCTGTTGAACACTGAAGGTGGCTTTCAGTGAAATAATTTTATTTTTGCTGTACAAGATATATTCTTTGATCTGTCATCAAAAACCTTTTGATATGATAGGAAACGGCATCAATTTCAAGTTCAAATTATTTAAGTACTCATTTACTAAGAACTTTTCACAAACAGTCCACGTGTACAACAAAAATGAGTCAAAGGAAGAAACTTCAAGAACAAATTATCTGACAATTAGCAGTCTTCAGATACATACGTTATGTCTTTTGGCTTTTCCCGGTTAGGGGTCACCACAGCTTGTTTACCCCTTCAGTTACCTAACTCATTTTTTGACTTTCTCCCTAACTCCATCACTCACTTTTTCTGATACCCCTTTATTACTCCTTCAGTTTGGTCTCTGTCCCCTAACTGATTTTGATCATCTATTTTATCTCCTCTTATGCACTTTCTTTTCTTTATGTAGTCTTACCTTTTTCACACTCTAAAACCGCATAACAGAGTTTTCATTGTATCATTTATTGATTCCCCACATCTGGAATCCTGTCCTCTTGGTACACTCCTAGTCCGCCAGTTGACTGAACCTTCTACAGGCTAAAATCTCAATTATTTTCCTTCCAGACTAATCCTGGCAGACTCAGATTCCTAAACCAGTGGAGTATTATCGTCTTCCTGTTACTCAAACCTTTATTCTGTCCTTCAGTCTGTCATTTCTTCCCTTGATGTGTTGTGGAATTAATACAACATATTAATTCAAAAGCATTTACTCTTTTCTATATTTGAATTGCCAGAGCACTTTTCCATAGTTCTGACCCTGCCCACGTCATTTCCTTTGTCATGGAATGATGTTACTTCTCCTCACTGACTTCATATTTCATGCTTTCCCTTATGAAGGTTACTAATATCTCCCTTCTTTGTTCTTCTCGAATGCTGTATATACAGACACCTCCATGTCCCGTCTTGTCTTGTTACTTGCTCATGTTTCTCTGATACCAGCAATGTCATTTTTTCTTCTGCGTCAGTGTTTGCAGCGCTCCACCTTCCTACAGAGGCTGCTTGTATTACACCATAATACTACCCAGCCATGTCCCGAGTCACCTTTGTTTGCTCCTCTGCTGTTTTCTATGTCTTTTACTCTGTCTATGGCCTGAGTGCCTGCTCCTCTTTCTGCTTCTGTGACACCCCTCCTTCCATCTCCCTTTGTTTAAGGTAAAAGCACTGAAGTACATCTTGCTGCACCACCTGTAAGCACAGCTGCCATTCTTGGTTTAAATGGACCAGTTATATGGATCCGCACTGAGTCTTCCTCAAATATCCTACCATCCCAAACCTGTTTATTTGCAGACTAAGGTTCAAATTGCCTTGCCTTTCAGCTGATAATAGAGAACTGGCTCCTTAGGTAACCAAAAGTAGCAGGAAACATCTCTGTCACAGAAACGTTTTGCCTTGGCTGGCCACTGATGGCTTTTGCTTGAATGAGAATCCCATGAACTGGTGCGGTAAAACCCAGGTCTGTTTCATCCCATAACCAATGATTATGAGTAATGTCAAACTAATAAAATAAAATTATTACCAGTGGTGAGCAAGGCAAGTCAACTAGGTGAAAATCAAGGGGGTAGCTGTTGTACACAGAACCAGTAAGGCTCCAGACTGGGGTTCAGTATTCATCTATGGACACTGTATGGATTTCCTCTGAATACCCTAGTTTTCTTCCAGCTTCCCAAATATGTTAGCTGAATGACTGATGTTAAGTTGTCTATCTCGCCTTCATTCTTGCTGGATGGGTTCGGAGCCAACCTCGGCTCCGACTCGGCCACTCTAAAAGCTCGAGAGTTGGTTGCACCGGCTCGAGGCTCCCCTTATATCCCACAATGCTAGGCGAGAGTTACCTCAGATCTCGTTTGCCGCTACAGCTATCGAGGTGTTGGTTTTCTACCGGTTCTTGGTAAGTGACTTTTCTTGTGAAGTTAGTCTATTAAAACCCCTTTAATTTTAATATTTTTACTCATTTCCCTTAGTTTAGAGGAATTCTTATCCCCTTTCTTAAAAATTCCTGTTTTTTTCCCTCAAGAACTTTAAGTTCTTCCCTTGGGCCTACAGGCCTTTTTCTTTCCCTAGTGGAGAGTGTGTGTTATTTTTCTTATTTAAAAACCTAGTTAGTGGTTTATTATAATTTAAACTAGACAGGGTGTAATTAGTGTGTTTGTGACTGTGTGTGTGATTACACCTTTAGATATGTCTAAAGAAGCAAAGGTCTCCGGATTCAAGAAGTGTGATGCGTGCTGTCAGAAAATGTCTCTGACAGACGCTCACACTTCTTGTGTCTACTGTCTGGGACCTTTGCACCTGCAGGACTCCTGTGCTGTGTGCCATGGCTTCAGCCCCAGGGTCCTGCAGGAAAGAAAAAATAAGTTAATTTTAAGGGGCTTACTCAAACCAGAGGATTCCCTTTCTGTATCTACAGGGAAGCCCTCTAAGGCATCTAGGTCTTCGGCTCCGACAACTGAGCCGAGACCTAAGGTTTCTAAACCTCTGTCTACATCGGCTCCGGCTGGAGCCGATGAGTCTCAGTCCACAGTTTCTGTGGTTCCCTCGGCTCGGCTGGAGCCGAGGTATTAGAAATTCCCATGTCGGCTCCGACCAGACCTTCGGAGCCGACAACTAGGAAGAGGTCCAGGTCACCATCCCTTGGCTCCGTTCATTCGGCTCCAGGATCTCCCCTGCTGTCTGAACGGAGCCAAAGATCTCACTCCTCTAGGTCATCGAGGCTGTCGGATCATGACCTTCAGAGGGTAGTGAGTCGACTTCTTAAGTCCGAGGCACTGGCCCAGATGCTTCAGAGCCCGACTCATCAGTCGATGCCTGCCCCGGTCCATCAATATATTCCTCCTTCGACTCTCTTGAGCTCGGAGCCGGGTCACGTCGGAACCGAGACTGTGATAGCATCGGAGCCGATACAATTGCCTTCGGCTCCGTCGTCGGCTCCGATTTCTTCCTTCGAAGAATCTCGGCGACGGACTTCCCTCGTCGGCTCCGAGGGGGTGAGTGGCATCGGACCCTTGTCCGACCCCCCTCTCCCTCTCGGTGCTTCGGCGCTGGTGAGTTCGGCTCCGACATCGGCCTCGGAGCCATCCCTGTTGGTGGCGAGGGAGGTTCTTAGCTTCTCGGAGCGGGGACCTCTGGCTTTGCCTGACAGGGGTGCATTCGAGGTCATGCGGAGTGTGTTAGAGCCTGGCTCTACTCCACAGTCGGCTCCGTCCGCCCCTCCTCACGGTGCCTCAGGTCAAGTCGACTCACTCCCTCATCCCGGACCGCAGAGAGCCAGCTCCTCAGGAACCCCCTGTGGGGATTTCATCCTCTTCCGAGGCCTCTCCTGATTTGGCAGAAGAGCCCCCTCGGAAGAGGAAGTGTAAGAGGAAACACATTGACTCACCTGAGTCCATCACGTCTGACACAGATTTAGATGATTCTGAGGGTTCCCCCCGTTCCCCTTCTGAAGATGTGTCATTTGTAGACATTCTAGAGATCCTGAAGCAGAGGGGAAATTGGCCAGCCCTCAACCCTTCGGAGGATGAATCTGTGTATCTTGAGGTGTTTGGCTCTCGCCCTTCCACCTCCTGGGTGTCCCCCCCCTTTGACCCCCTCATGCAGGTGGTTGCTAAGAAGGCATGGACGGCTCCTGATTCAGTGGACCCCACTCCCAGGAGACCCTCCAAGTTCATAACAGCACCAGCAGACAAACAGTTCTTAACAAAAGGAGTTTCTGTGGATGCTATGGTGGTAGCTGCTGCCACTAAGAAGGAGCTAGCTGATCCTTCAGTACCTGTCCATCCACCTAACAAGGAATCTAGGTCCATGGACAGGTACGGGAAGCGGATGTTCTCGTCAGCGACATTTACCATGCGTTCGCTGAACTACCTATGCCATTTTACTCGTCTTCAAAGGGACTTGATCAAGGAAGCAAGTGAAATGTTAAAGGACCCTACAGCTGCGGGTTTTCAAGATAAGATGAACACGCAGCTGGCTACCCTTAACTCCATAACCAACTCCTCCATGCGCCTTCTTTCTTACGCGGCTGATGGAGTGAGTAGAGCCGCAGGGACAGGTGTGGCCTTACGTAGGCATGCCTGGATGCGGCTATGCAATTTTGCGGACCCCTTCAAGACGTCTTTCACTAACTCCCCGTTTGATGGATCATCTCTCTTTGGTCCTCAAGTGAAAGAAACCTTGACTAGGTGCGAAACTGATGGCAAGACCCTTTCTGCCGTCGAAGTCCGTTTTTCTACTCCTTCTAGGCCTTACCCCAAAGGCCAGAAAGGTGGAAAGATGTGGTTCCGTAAACAATCTCAAGGGACTTCGCCTGATGCACAGAGTCGTTTCCCCGCCAGAGGCAGAGGCAGGAATAACAATGGTAGACGTCGCCCTAGGGGCAGGGGGGGTCCGCAGAACCAGGGCAATCGGGAAGCCTTCTCTGACAAGCCCTTTCAGCATCCCTGAGGTGTTGCCCGACTGCCCACCTTCGGAGGCAGTCGGGGGAAGATTGTCACTGTACCCAGAAGCCTGGCTATCCCTGACTCAAGACAAATGGGTACAGTCCATCATTTCCGAAGGCTATTCTATCCCCTTTCTTCGCATTCCAAACCAATCAAAAAAATCCCTTCCAGATGTTCCACCCGCTCAAAGGGATCTAGCGGTTTTGGAGATTTCAAAACTGCTTGCAAAAAGAGCAATTCAGCCAGTTCCAGCAGACCAGCAAGGATCCGGAATCTACTCAAGGTTCTTTTTAGTTCCAAAGAAAACAGGGGACTGGAGACCAATTTTGAATCTCAGTATCTTGAACAGATCAGTCAAGAAAACAAGATTTCGGATGGTCACGCTGTAATCCATCCTTCCCCTTTTGGGCAAAGGAAACTGGATGTGCTCTATAGACCTTCAGGATGCATACTATCACATAAAAATGAACAGACGCTCCAGAAGATTCCTCCGCTTCAGGCTGGGAACCAGTCATTTTCAGTTCAGGGCCCTGCCCTTTGGTCTCACCACTGCCCCCCGGGTGTTTACCAAATGCATGGCAGTGGTAGCTTCTCACCTGAGACGACAAGGATTCCAGGTGTTTCCATATTTGGACGACTGGCTCCTCACAGCTCCCACCAAGCATCTCCTTCTGATGGCCAGGGATTACACTTTTCGCATTTGTCAAAAGTTAGGCATTTCAATAAATTGCGAAAAGTCTGTTTTGTCGCCTTGTCGTGCTATTACTTTCATAGGCGCAAATCTGGACACAGTAGACATGTCTGCGAGACTAACACATCAGAGAATAACAGACATTCACAAACTGGTCTCACTCCTTTTCAACAACAACAGAATCAAAGCCAGGTTAGTTCTGAAAGTGTTGGGAATTATGGCGGCCATACCTCTGCTTCCATTAGCCAGATTCCACATGCGGATTCTTCAATGGATGCTCTTTACTCAATGGTCATACCAGCAACTTCCAATGTCTCACACCATTATGATCACGCAAGCGTGCAAAAATCATCTCATGTGGTGGATGTCTTCCCTCAGCTCTTGTTGGGAAGACCCTTTGTTCCATCCCCTCCGGTTGCTACTCTGACAACGGATGCCTCCCTGATCGGGTGGGGGGGGCATTATCAGGGCAGGACGGTCCAGGGCACATGGCAACCAAATGAATGCCACTTGCACATAAATGTTCTGGAGATGAGAGCAGTGCTTTTAGCGTTGCAAGCCCTTCAAGACTCTCTTCCCTTGGGAACGATTGCAATCCAGACAGACAATATGTCTGTAGTGTGGTACATCAACAAACAAGGCAGAACCAGGTCATACCCCCTGTGTCGAGAAGCACTCAGAGTGTGGCAATGGGCGATTTCTTCTCAGCGGTTTCTGATAGCAACGCACATCCCCGGGAAGTCCAATCAAATTGCGGACAAGTTGAGCAGAGCTATCCTCATGCCTCACGAGTGGTCTCTGAAAGACTCTGTTGTGAGAGAAATTTTCCTCAAGTGGGGTCAGCCTTGCTGCGATCTGTTTGCTACTCCCCAAAACAGCAAGTGCAGAGAATATTTCACTCTATTCCCTTTACCAGGCCAACCCAGCAGAGACGCTCTAGTCCAAGTTTGGCCCGGGACGTCTGTATGCATTTCCTCCTTCCCACTAATCTCTCAAGTGATACAGAAAGCTATCGCTCAGAAGGCCTCATTGATCCTCATTGCTCCTTACTGGCCTCGACAGGTGTGGTTCCCCTTTCTACATCGATTTCTTTTCGAGCGACCGTGGAATCTGGACCTAGTTCCAGATCTTTTGATGCATCAGTCGGGTCAGTTTCATGGCTCCCTCCCTCTCTGAACCTCACTGCTTGGTTCCTCCAGTTCCAACCTTAGCCAGGCTTCCTCAATTATCTCACTCCGTTCGAGATATTTTGATAGCTTCCCATAAATCTTCCACTCGGAAGATTTATTTGAGTAAGTGGAAACGCTTCACATATTGGGCTCAAGGAAAGGACATAGATCCTTTCACTGCTTCCATCCAATTAGTCCTTGAATTTCTAGCTGAACTCTTCCATGCAGGTTCATCTCCCTCTACTCTTAAAGTTCAATTGGCAGCTATTTCTAACTTTCATGTGGGTATTTCTGAATCTGCCTTAATGTCCCACAAGCTTTGCAAAGCCTTTTTGAAAGGAGTTTTTCTTCTCAGACCTCCTATAAGAAATCCTCCTTCTCCTTGGGACCTAAATTTAGTACTTGCTTCTTTGATTCTTCCCCTTTCGAACCTGCAGTCTCCTGTTCTTTAAAATTGCTATCATGGAAGACTCTTTTCTGGTAGCTATTACTTCAGCTAGAAGAGTTTCAGAGCTTCAAGCACTCAGCTGTCGACCTCCTTATCTATTGTTTCATAAGGACAGAGTATCCTTACGAACTAACCCGTCCTTTTTGCCTAAGGTGGTCTCGACGTCAAATCTAAATCAAAGCATTCACCTCCCTGTCTTTTTTCCAGAATATTCCAATAGGTCTGAACAAAAATTACACTGCCTGGATGTTCATCGTCAATTGAGGTACTACTTGGATAGAACAAAACAATTCAGAAAATCTGATCAGCTGTTTGTCTCCTATGCGGAAAGCAGAAAGGGACTTTCAGTTTCGAAGGTATCATTATCCAGATGGCTAACATCTTTGATTTCCTTTGTATATGAAATTAGACACCAAAAACTGCCTAATAAACCTAAGGCCCATTCCACCAGAGCTTTGGCTACTTCTTTAGCCTTCCAAGACAGACTGCCTATTGACACCATTTGTGCAGCGGCTACTTGGGCTACTCCTCACACTTTCATTTCTCATTATAAGTTGGACTTAGCTTCTAGGCATAGAGCTAACTTTGGTTCCACTGTTCTCAGGAGTCTGTTCCGTTAGGCCACCCGGGACAAGGTGCTAGGGACGCGGTCCCATCCAGCAAGAATGAAGGCGAGATAGACAACTTAACATATAGAAGTTATGTTCTTACCATAACGTTCCATGTTAGTTGTCTTCTTCTCACCTTCTTCTTGCGTCCCACTCTCCTTCCCCCTGGCCTGGACAGACCTAGAGGAGTTGTGATTGTGACCTCTCTTTCTACCACCTCTTTCTTAGGCATATGCTGTTGTGCATATTTCCTGGTTCAGGATGTAGGTCACCCTTCTTTCTTCCTGTTGTTAGAGGTGGACTCTGTTTAGAGTTATTCTGTTACTATTATAAGCTGGGGTTAGCTTACAAATGAGATCTGAGGTAACTCTCGCCTAGCATTGTGGGATATAAGGGGAGCCTCGAGCCGGTGGAACCAACTCTCGAGCTTTTAGAGTGGCCGAGTCGGAGCCGAGGTCGGCTCCGAACCCATCCAGCAAGAAGAAGGCGAGAAGAAGACAACTAACATGGAACATTATGGTAAGAACATAACTTCTATTTCTAGATTGTTCACACATACTACATTTACCCTTACATTGTGGCCCAGGTTATGGCCAAAAGAATACAAAATTAAGCGTTAATTTATCCTGTTAATAAATTAATTAAAAAAATTCCTCAAAAGCTGTTATGTAGTAGGCTGTTCCCATACCCATCTATCTAATGTAATCAACTCTGAGGTTGATCTGTCATAAGGGATAACCTCCCTTAAAGTTTTCAACATTGGCCATAATCTTTGGCATGCTTTTGTCGAAGTTCTGTTTTATTCCGGCCAAGACAACAGAGATTCCCCAAACTCCAACTGAAGTTGTTTCATCCACAGCTTCTTCACTCACAGTAAAAGTTCCTGCTGCTTCACTCATCAGTTGTCATAAACCTGGACTTCTCAATACTCAGGCTGATGGCATGGCATCTGTTGTTCCAGTGATAGAAGTGCAGGTCATTTGGACTGATGTACATCCCATTCTTAAAGTGGCCAGGAATTGTTCAATGTAGAGGACTTACTTGAAGAGTTGAAGAGAGGTCTGCTGTAATGCTACTGATGTAGTGCAGCTTGTGGTCAATTATCAAGGGGCACTCATGGTGACTTGTATTTATTGGCTGTAGTCATGGGAGCTATATTTTTACCTTGAACTTCGTGAGGTGAGGAAAACTGGGTCTCAGTTAGACTGCAAATGGCAGCATTCAGGCCTTCTTGAGGACAAGCTAGATAATCATTTTTATTTCTGTGGAAGAGATATCCCAGAGAACATTTATTGACTTATCCTATGAGAGCTCTAGATCAATAAACCAACCAACCGCTCTTTTCTGAGTGGTCCTGAAACTGTGCAGTCCAGACTCCCTGGCCCACTTAGAAAAAAGTTTCATCTTCCAAGGAATGTGACTTTGTTGCTTGGTGGTTTGCTACCAGTTTTGCTTCTGTTAGATCCAATTGTCAGTCACCATACCAAGAAAGTATGAATGTTATCCTGTAGAGGATATGATGTCTTTGTCTTGATCTGAGTTTCAATATCTCAGTTTTGAAGATATTTGCTTTCTTGTTCAATCAATGTGTGCTGTTTCTGGCTTAGATCAACTGCCATGTGAGACTGGTACTTGTCTGCCTACATGGGATTGGTTCAGTCCTCTTTTATTTATTTATTTATTTATTTATTGCCAGTTTGATAACTGGGGAGGTCCACTGGGCCCAGAGGGCCCATTTTCAGTGGAGGCCCGGGGAGAAAAGCTCCGTATTACATACAATTAAAACAAGCATAGAGTTTTACATTTATGCAATTATACACACAATTATAAATGTTTTAGAAAACAAATGTAAAATTATATATAGAGTTGTAGCAAATTGAAAAGGTGCACAAAGAAAGGAAGAAAAGGGGACACAATTAACAGAGAGTAGGGATAGAAAGCTATGTACAATATTTACATGGTAACCATTCGTTAGACTCAGAGCAAGGCAGTTGTAGAAACAACAGCATGTACATGAGGAAGTTCATGTATAAGTGACATTAGGAGGAGTTAGGTAGGAAGAATACAATTACATTTCCAATTGTGGGAGAGGTGGGAGTGTTGCTGGGATTTGAAAAGTTCGAAGCTTGCAGTGATTCTTAGCAGGGGTGGGAGGGAGTTCCATTTTTTGGCTAATGAATAGGAAAGGAGAAACTGGCCAGGGGGACGTTTTGGTTTATATACAGAAAGTAGATTTTGTTGGGCAGATCTAAGGGGTCTGTGCGGAGTGTAGAATGGTAAGATATTAGTAAGAGCAGGGCATGCAGTAGGTTTAAAGATTATTTTGTGGGCTGTAGTAAGTTGAAGGTAGACATGGTGGTTAGGAAGCTCTAGCCACTTTAGCATGTGGAGAGAGGTGCAATGATGGGAGGAGTGTTTAGATTTAGTAGCAAACTTAGCAATTTTGTTGTAGCAGATTTCTAGTTTTGAGGAGATGGTAGTAGAAAGATTGGTTAGAAGTGGAGCAATGTACAACAGTGATGGTAGTAAGTAGGTAGAGGCTAGAGTTTGCCTTGTAGATGGAGAGAGAAAGTGAGCATTTCTGTATAACATACCTAGCTTCTGATGTTTTTTTTTATATTAAATTGGACGTGTATCGAACTTCAGGTGTTCATCAATAATGACCCCAAAAAGTTTAGCAAAGGGGACAACTTCTATAGTGGAGTTGGCATGGCTGATGATATTGAAGGATTGCTTGTCAAGTGTGAGGGTTTTTGAGGGAGAGAAAAGAAGGATTTTGGATTTATTGCAAGTAAGAGATGGTTCTGAAGCATCCAGTGCTCAGTAGTTGTAAAGGCCAATTGGAGTTTTGCCTGGAGCTCAGGGAGACTAGGAGCAGAGCAGAATAAAGTGGAGTCATCTGCATATTGCACTATTTTAGTGTTATAAATGGCAGCTTGAACATCATTGATAAATACATTAAAGAGCATTGGTCCGAGTATGGACCCCTGGGGAACCCCGGTTGGGGTAGGTAGGAATGTTGAGGTACCAGCTTGTCATTTCATAGCCTGGGATCTGTTAGAGAAATAACTGTGGAACCAGGTAAGGCAGTTTTGAAAGAGATTGAGGTTAGAGAGGTGATTCAGAAGGTGGGTATGGGAGATGGTGTCAAATGCCTTGGATAGATCTAGGACGACTGTGGAAACAATTTCTCCAGAGTCACAAGCATGGTTTACTATGTCTAAAAATGAGAGGAGAGCAGTTATTGTACTATGGCCAGGACAGAAGCCATGTTGGGTAGGGGTAAGGAGTTGATTATTGATGAGGAAGGGCATGAGTTGGAGATGGATGCATTTTTCAAGGATTTTTGAGATTGGGGAAAGAATGGCTATGGGTCGGAAGTTAGAGATGTTATTATTTTTGGCTTCTTTGTGGAGGGGCAGGATAAAGGCAGTACACCACAATTTGGGGACATACAATTCCTGTATGGATCTATTGATGAGAATGCTGATAGGGATGGTGATAACATCTGCGGCAAGCTTTAGAAAGAGTGACGGAATATTGTCAGGGGCCTTGGAGCATGGCTTAAATTTGGAGAGAAGTGTTTTGATGTAGAAGGTTGAGATGGGTTTTAGATAAAAAGTGGGGGAGGATTGGGAGTGGAGGGTTGAGGAGAGGAAGGGGAAGTTGGATTGAGTGGAGGGGAGGAGATGTGGTCGGGGAAGGTCTTAGTGAGTTCGGCTATAGAGTTAGTAAAAAAGGAGTTGAAGAGGGTAGCAATTTCTGTATCAGTTTTTTTGTTGTCAGGACAGGGATTGATTTTGGTACCTGGATGCAAAAGAGAGTTAATGTTGTTCCAGAATTGTTTGAGATTGTTGGAGTGAGTAAACTGAAGTTTAATGTAATATGATTTTTTTATGTTTTATAACATGCTTTTTGGTTAGGTTGTGGAGTTGTTTATATTTTTGGAGGGTAACAGGGTGTTTATTTTTGTCATAAAGTTTCCAGGTTTTGTCTCTTTGTAGCATAAGTGCTTTGGTGTCTTTAGTTAGCCATGGCGCGGAGTTGGGTTTTATTTGTTTTGTTCTAGGTGGGGCTTGGGTATTTAGGATGCTTAGGAAGGTCGTATTGAATAAGTCTATGGCTTTATCTAGTGGAAGAGTTTTTAGGTTGTCCCAATTCATTAGTTAAAGGGTTTCGGAGAATATAGAAGGGTTAAAATTTGTAAGATTACGAGTATAGGTATATTGGTGTTGGTGAGGGGAGGAGTGGGTAGCTCGGTGAATGATGGCTGGGAGATGGTCACTCATGGTGTCTGGTTATAAACCAGAGTGTGAGATTTTATTAGGGTGGGAGACTAAGATCCAGTCCAGAGTGGACCCTGGGGGGTTGTTTCTATTAGGTCTGGTAATACCATTTATTAGTTGAGTGAAATTAAAAAAAATGATAGATAAGGAGGGATTGTTGATATTGATTCTATTCCAGTCAATGTTCACATCACCTAATATGTATGTCTCAAGCTTAATGTTAGTTGAGGCCCATAGAAGAATGTTTTCTATAGTGGTAGTATTATTTCCAGAGGGGATATAGATAGCCATAACACAAATACTTTTATAGTTATTCAGTTTGAGAATTCCTATGAGTAGTTCAGCATTGTTGAACTGAGGAATAGGGTTTTGGTATGGAGAGAGATTCAGTAGGCTGATTAAGGCTACTCCTCCTCCTTTTTTATTTTAATGGTCACATCTGAGTGCTTGAAAGCCAGGGGGTAAAATCTCAGAGTCAGTAATGTGGGGTTGTAGCCATGTCTCTGAGACTGCTACTACATCTGGTGTAATATGATTTAGCCAAGCAATGAAGAGTGCTATTTTGTTTTTTACACTGGGTGTTAATGGTAATTAGCTTGAGGTATTTGTGGTTGGCACTATTTGGAGAGATAGGGGAAGTGTGATTGCTATTAGCCTTTGCTCCAGGGTTGGGGTGAATGTCTCCTGCTAGGACAAGCCAGTTAGAGGAAGAGGGAAGCAGGACCTTTGGTTTGCAACTTATAATTTGTGGGGAAAAAAACATAACTTTTGGTGTATGATGCTTTGTTGAGTAGGCTAGAAGTTTTAGCTTAAAATAGTGAAGTGGGTTAGGTTGTACTAGTGAGGGGGGATATGTTGTGAAAGTGGGAAGTGATGAGGTTGGGGTGGGGGAGAGTAGTAGAGGTAGGGGGAAAAAAGGAGGTAATTTGAAAGAGGAATAGGAGGTGGCATTGAAGACAGTTGTTAGGAGAAGAATGCTTATAGATGAGATAAGAAATGTCTGTGGAAGTAGAGGAGTCATTGTTAATTAGGGTAGAGTAAGTTTGGAGGAAGTAGCAGGATAATAGGTGAGTGTTTAAGTGATAGGGAATAGGAGTATAGCTGAGAGTACAGGAAGGAGAAGGATACAGATTGGGGAGGGATTTGTTAATTGATGGATGCTGGGAGGGGGAGGAGTAGAGATAGGATTGGCTTAGGGGAAGGGGAGGAGAAATAGGGTTAAAATAAATGTAAGTGTACTGGGGTGGGTGAGATTTGGGGGTAGGGTAGGGGAGCAGAGCGGGGCAGACCCAAAGGACAGACACAGCAGGATGGTAAGAAAAACAATCAGTAAAGTCAAGCGTAAGTATAGAGGAAGGTAAGCAGGATCATGGAGGAAGGGTTGTGTAGATGTTTGTAAAGAAAATAGAGAGGCTATAGGATGAATACGGACTGGGATATGAGTGAAGAAGAAGAGGAGAGTGACAGACTAAGGGCAGCATGAAACAGGCATTGGTTACTCCAATTGTGAAAAAGGCTGAATTAAATACTGATGCTTTGGACAGTTAAATACCATCTCAAACATATCATTTATTGGTAAGGTTTTAGAAAAGGAGGTTTATGTAGAACTGGATTCTTACTTCTGAGGGAATGATATTTAGAATCCATTCCAGTCTGGCTTTCATTCAAGCTACAGTACGGTTTCATCACTTATTAGGCTTTTGAATGACATCCTCATGGCAAAAGCATTATTATTCCTTTATTTTGCTTCAGTATCTCTTGCAGCATTTGACATAGTGTACCTTAGTATTCTTTTGGACTGTCCATGCCATTATTATGGTATTTCCATTGTTGTAGTAGATTTGTTTACTGTTGACCATTCTGGGAAAACTAACAAAATAATATCTGGTGGTAATTCTTGTACATCCTTCTACTCTTTTGGCTGTGGAGTGTGGTGCACCACAGGACTCCATATTAGGACCTTTGCTTTTCAGCATGTACTTGCTTCCTTTAGGAGATGTTATCGAGAAGAGAGATTTGTAGTATTATTGTCATGCTTTTGACACACAGCTTTACCTCTCATTTCCACAAGAATCGGTTTCTAACAGTAGAACTTCAGCTGCATATTTGGAATGCATTCATGATTGGATGACAATGAATCACCTGAAACTCAGTACTTTAAAGACTGTTGTTGTAGCTGTACATGGTAGTATTTCCATCTCTAATGCCTTCTGCAATGATGACAGACTGGCACTTTTGTCAAGGGTGCATGCAATGTCTTTGTGTTGTTCTTAGCAAATAGCTGACCGTAAAATACCAGATTTCAGGAGATTTTAGTGTGTCGTGTTTTCATCTGAAAAAATTGTGGTACTTACGTATTATCGCAACCACATTACAGTATCAATGCGCGGTATCATCAAGAGTTTATAAGAGGAGTTAAACAAAATCAACACATTTAATCCAAAGTGAAAAAAGACGATGAGGGAAATATTTTTGTACCATTGCTTTTGGGCTCTGCAAATCAACAAGTCTGGACTGCTTATATCACTTTAAAGAGTTAAAACGGTAGTTCTATTGTGTCATTTCTTTCAAAAAACTCAAGATAATCTAATTACCATTATTACCGTTATTACACAAAAGGCCTGACATTAGACACTTAATTGCATGAATGTGAAGACAACTACAGTGTGTGTTTTTCATATTACTAAGGTGAGACAAGGTAGTGTGTTTCTCAGTCATTTGCTTTTGACTGGTGGCCACCACAGTCTGAAAATGAAGTCATGTAGGTTGCTAAGTTTTATTATATGTGGACGAATAGACACCTCACTTTGTTAGTTTAAGGGTACTTATGATGATATTCTTTAAGGAATAGACACTAAACTGGCACCAAGTGTAAAGTAAATTTTTTTTGTGGTTCAGTGTAAGATGTGTAGTTGTCTACTAATTGTACTTTTGACTTTTTATTCTTGACTCTCAGGATGCTAAAACATTCCTAGAGCAGGAAGCGTTAATACATCAGTCGTTGCTTTGCTTTCCATATTTACTTTCCTTTCTTTCTCTGACTTTCTCTCTAAATTATTGTCACTTCAGTAATGCACACCATTTCCCAACAAAGTTTCACTCCATATTTCTGCAGGAGAATGTCTTGGAGCTCAGCCACTTCTCCTGCTCGTAATGTGGTTGCGATAATACGTAAGTACCTAAACTGCACTCATTGCGTACCTTCTTCCATCTTCAAATCATCCTTCTTGTGGTACCTCCTTGGTATCCTCTCAACTGGACTACTATAATGCCCTGTACTTAGGGCTCCCAGCCTGTGAATTTGACTGCTTGAAGCTATTGAAAAACTCCACAATTGGGATACTCACTGGATTATCACATTGCCACCATTTTATGCCAGTTGTGAGTGAGTCTAACTTATTTATTATTTACCAGCAAATTATTTTTAAGATTTTGGTATTGGCTTATCAAGCCTTAATTACATTAGTCAACCCTACCTAAGAGATCTCAGATTGTATTGGCTACTCCATTCCCTGTGCTCAGCCACCCAAGGAGCTGCTAGCACTTCCAGTAGTGCACCTGCAGTCCTCTCACTTTTGGACATTTGCTTATCATGGGCCACACATCTGGAACATGTTATTTTTTTGGGTGGGGGGGTCAAGCATTTCTTAAAGTGATATCTTCATGATTTACCACAGTATTCCTTGTATTTTACCACTAACCCTATGTTCATAAAGTGTTTTATTCACTGCATAAATTGTTTTGCTTTGTGGTTTGCTCTATTTACATGTATTTATTACTTCTTGTTGCTTTATTTTACTATTTTTAGACTTGTGCATAGGCTTAAGTTCATTAATAAACAAACTAGAAGGGATATGCATGTTGAATGTCTGATAGATGGGTCTTGCTCAAGCAGCCCCCTCCACCTCTGATACCAGTTTACTTTGTGTGTGTGTGTGTGTGTGTGTGTGTGTGTGTGTGTGTGTGTGTGTGTGTGTGTGTGTGTGTGTGTGTGTGTGTGTGTGTGTGTGTGTGTGTGCATGTGCGTGTGTGTGTGTGTGTGTGTGTTTCTAATTTGACTAGGAGTCCTGGAACCCCTTACTACATTGATGCACCCACTCTTTCTCACCTTCCAAACATATCTACTATATAATGAACTTGAATTGGTTCATTCATCTACTGTTTTTCTTCCTGGAGAACACAAATGTAGGGTGGCATATTTTAAACAAAGGGAAATCATCAACAGCTGAGGTACTGTAGAAGGAAAATTAGTATTTTGTGAAAGCATTGCCACTTTTTTGACTTCTTTATCAGATGTAAGGTATGGAGAGAAGTCACCATTTTTTGGCAGCAGAATCGTGGGAAGGCCTTTTATGCTGCACCTAAGATGCATTCCACGAAGGCTGTTTCTCCTTCCATTACTTCTTACAACATTTCTTTGAATGAGATTTGTGCAGTGGTAGATCACTTTAACCGACTTACCTTCATCAAGCATTACATATAGCAGTCTGCTTACAGGTCCAGGGCAAGCATCAGAGCTAACAAAATAGAGAATACAGAAAACAGTCATAAATTATAATGTTCTAAACCCACAGAGTGCTGAGAGAAAGTCTCTAACCTCCAAAATACACACATACACATTTGTGCTACCTTCATAACATAAGTAGCGTAACTCTAAGTCATATCATAATAATACCACTAGTGCATAATGTGTACCTGTTAGCGTACCTGTACACCTTCCTACCAGTAAATCAATAAAGACTGTTGTTGAGTCTAATCTCAGGCTTCGCATTACACATGACAGTGTTTCCACCATATCAGTCTATTGCTATCTTGTGATTCTATATTTTGTATTTATTCAGTCTGTGAATCTGTTTTTCAAGTTGGCGCATTTTCATTTGCATCCTGTAATACGAGACCTAAGACAGATGCTTATATCATATTGTCTTAAGTAGTGCAGGATGAGGAATCTGTCATTCTTAGACACAGCATTCTGCCAACTCCAAGACTAGTTTGCAAAACAACTCGAATATGTGTGAGCAAGAAATTACCCCGTTAGACTTTATGATGAGCTGTCAAGTACTATTTAATTGAAATAAAGTCCATGACATGAACGCTTATGATAATGAAGTCCTGCTGGAAAATGTGTTTGCCGCATAAGTTATCAGGAAACCAATTTTTTCTTACACAGATGGCAGCAAGCCAGACCAGTGTTGCTTTGACTGTTTCAGATGCTGAATGTCAAGTGGGGGAGGTCATAGCCATTTTGTCAGCCAATCACAGCAAGAGTTCTTCAGTCAGTACGATGTTTCTTAGAGTATATTAAATTCCACATGTAACCTCATTCTTGCACTGTAGAGATAGCGTTTTGAGTAAGACACTATTTGTACAACTTTAGTGGCAGTCTGTAGCTACAGCTGTTTTCTTTTACACAGCAATGAATGTGGCATATTTCCATGAGTGTCTGTAAAAAATGTGAAGTGACTTGGTATTTAATAGACAAATATATTCCAAAATCCTTCATAAGGTAGCCACTGTGTGCTAACTTCATATATGAACCAGCTTATTTTACATAATCTTTGTGCTGACTTGGTATGTAAACCAGCTTATTTCAACATGGTCTTCCCCAGATGTAATATGTCATCTTTGGCAAAAATATATTCTTGACAGTTTTTGGTTTTTCCTCTTGTATCATAATTCATGTTTGCTTTCTCTGCAATTTACCAGTCTCCAAATTACTGTAAGGTTACATCAACTCACGGTAGGGACGTGGCAGGTGACAGTAGTACATGACATCTAGAATTAAATGGTTGGCCAAATGTAACGTGACCAAAGGACAGCTGAAAAGCACAGCCAACGGAAGAACCTTGAAAACATTTTCTCCTTAGATGGATTAAGCATTGAGTTGGTTACATTGAGTAGAAAGGAAATGAAACCTGCGATACATTCATTCTGTTAAACCTTCGCTGTCCTTTGACTATAATATCCCAATCTCCATAGAACGCGCTGGAAAAATCTTTTCAAATTTGTGTACATCAGTACTACTTGTATTCTGATATTCTGACACACCAGTTTTTGAGGTTTTACACATGGCATCCCTCCTACGGAAGTCTGACTGCATTACTACCACTATTCTGATGAGCAGCCTGGACATACAGTGTACCTTTCCCAAACTGTTTAAACTAGCTTTATAGTTTTTCAGTTTAGTTTTAGGTTTCTTTTGTGGCAATGATCATTTGCCAGGCTCAGAGGAAATTGTTTTGGGTTGGAAAACCAGCCCCTTTCTTGCTTAGGTAGTGTTACTAAGGTGCTACAGGTGATTTAGTTACACCAGTGAGGACTTTTAAACCTACTAAATGCAAAGCAATGAACATTTAAAACAGTTCTTTAAAAACACTTTATATAAATATATTCTGCACCATGAATTCTTAACACTTGGTTTTGTTTTCAGCTTTTTAGAATCAAGTGGTTAAACTAGGCATCACTTCCAAAAAATCTTTAGTCACCTCTGGTTTGTTACGTAAACATTTAGAAGGATCACAGTTCCCAGTATTTCATAAGGTTTGTCATGCCTTTAATCAACAGTTCTGTATATGTATGCAGTTTATACTCATTGCACAAGACTCTTAGAAATTGTCGAACTATGTTTGAAGTGATTTATTCTAGGATATTTCGAAGTTTGTCATCTTCTTCCCACAACCACAAATCATAGGTCTGTCAGTTTTACTGCATTACTTAACTACTGTCTTTGCTGCCTGCCTTAAGTGTCTTGAAGTGGTTACTGCTCTACCTTGCTATTTTGTAACCGTTAGTGTGTGTGTGTGTGTGTGTGTGTGTGTGTGTGTGTGTGTGTGTGTGTGTGTGTGTGTGTGTGTGTGTGTGTGTGTGTGTGTGTGTGTGTGTGTGTGTGTGTGTGTGTGTGTGTGTGTGTGTGTGTGTGTGTGTGTGTGTGTGTGTGTGTATATATACGTATGCGAGTATGCACAAACGTGTGTTTGTATCTCTATATATGATTGATTTCACCAATTTTCAGAAGGAAAGAGGCATTTGTGAGATTTTGGCTAAGCACCCGTCCATCCAAAAATTTAGAGTAGAGAAACATGATGTTAATTTGCTTTTTGGTACGCTGTATTGCATTTAATATTATAAGTCAGGGTATAGTACTTTTTAAATGAACAAAACCTTTAGGAGTTACTTCAAAACCGTCTGTTTCTTATCCTCTCTTTCTGTTTTATCTCTTTCGATGCTCCAAGATGCTTATTCCAAGGAGGGGTGAGGGAGAAGGAAGACATACAAAGCAAAGACTATGTCATCTCATGACAAAACTGCCTGCTGTTAGATGACTTTATACAACCTCACTGAAAACTGATTCAAGTCAGCAGACAACATTTATAGTTACAGGATGGCTATTTAAACTGTCCTGTTCAGGAGACTTTTAACTAGGATCAGCAATACTCTCCACTGCCCTCAGAATTACCTCATAATAAACAAGAGGCAAAATGTCTTTGTTCTCTGTCTTGTTTTGCAAAAGATTTCAAGAAAGCAGAATTCTTAACCATATTTGCAGCATGTTTGTCATAATATAGTACTACAACTGTAGATAGCTGACGTAAGTTTTCATTTTCTGCACAAAATTTAGTGCCTTATTTTGTAAACCCACAGAAGCAGCAGGAATAGGTTGTTGTTGCCTTAACCCAGAGTGTTAACTTCTAACATTCCCCCCAAACTGAAATGTCCACCACACGAACCAAGAAGACCAAAAACCAGGGAACCAAAACAAACTAAAAAAACATTGATGGGAAAACAAGCACTCACTTAAAAAAGTAAATCTTTTTTATTATTCCACTATTCGTCCGAAGACTTCATCAGAAGTAACATTCATGTCTCAACCAACCTTACACAAACTAATTAACAAAGAACCAATGAAAAGTGCTGCACTTAAATTAATATATTTAACCCTTACTGTATCAAAGACAATTGATTTTAGATTTTCTATTATTTAAAAACATTTAATGTTTACACTCTCATTTTTTTTGTTTAAATTGAATGTCATTTAAAATTCCATCAGTTTCTGATACACTTAAAGGCAAGATTTTTTCTTTTCTTTTTTTAGACCTCTTCAGTTTGACCTCTAATGGCATTGTCAATAATGCACAGAAATGTAAAAAAATGCTGAAAATATGAAATTGCAGCCTATTAATTGCTTCTTTGCACAGATATTTTACCTGGTCATGCACTACAGAAGAAAAAGTTCATTATATTATTTTTGCAACAAAATTATAAAAAATTGGCAGAACGTGTTCAGAAGAAAACAAATATTGTAAATATTCCCACAGCAAAAGACACACTCAAAATCAGACACAGTCAAGCAGCATGGAGCCTGGTAAAATAGGTTTTGTCTGTATAAACCTACACTACTTAAAAGATAAGGACCTAGACATCTACTTAGAACAAACCCACAACTCTTAACTGCTTGAAACAGAAACACAAAACCCATGATGAATATTAAAAGCACTTAAAATAAGTTGCCATCTACCCCCAACTGTGAAGGCCCATTTTGTAACTATTCTGTATGTCAGTGTAGTCTGACAGGCAGGTTTTGTACTTAAAGACATAACCTTAAAGACGTTCATTATTTAAAATCCATGAAATCCGGAAAGTAGCCTACGTGTTTCTCTCCCTTTGCTAAAAGAACTGAGGGACAGTTCCACTTTCCAGTCTAACTATGCAGCAGCTCAGACCAGATCTTGTGACCTAAATGAGTCAGACAGCAGGGATGGACTCCCATCCATTGCTGAAAAATTCTATGATCTTTAATATTTTCATTTTCAGGTGACACTACACAAATGTAGTGATGCCAAGAGACAGGAATGGGGTCAAATATGTATTGGCATGGTGAATACTTCAAACAGTTGTACTAACTTTGGTGTTAATTTGAGCTATAAAATCCTACTGATGGCAGACCATTTATGAACTGCAGTGCTCCAAAGACAGTATAAATTTTAATAGTAAATCAGTATAATGATCTTACAACAATTTCTGCCATAAAATATATTTCTATAGACTCTACCTTGTGAATGTGTGTATGTGTTTGTATGCAGAGTGTGTGTGTGTGTGTGTGTGTGTGTGTGTGTGTGTGTGTGTGTGTGTGTGTGTGTGTGTGTGTGTGTGTGTGTGTGTGTGTGTGTGTGTGTGTGTGTGTGTGTGTGTGTGTGTGTGTGTGTGTGTGTGTGTGTGTGTGTGTGTGTGTGGTGGAGTAATACAAATGGCAGTGGCGGGGGTGGCAAGCTTCACAGCTGCAAAACAGAAAATGCCTACCTAAGTAGCGAATTACAGGTTTCATGACAAACCAATCGTGAGAACACTTAGTTACTTTAGTTAGAGAATGTGCTTGAAGTCTTAACATATCTCTCAGCTGTACAGATTTTCGCAGAATGTCCAGATTTTTGCCTCATATTTTTGGTCCAATTTTCATGAAATTGTGGTTTTCTAGCAAATTAGTAGCAAATCATTAAAGATTGAAATTAGAAAATAATGAAAGACATTTGCATTTCAGACTTCATACCCTTCCGAAAATTCATGCTAATGTAAAACCTATTATTCTATCAACTTTCTAAGTTTGCAAGAGCAAAATTTAAAAATTGTCCTTATTTCTTGGGCCTTTGTACCACTTTTATTTATGGCTTTGTCCATATTTCTTGCTCTAAGAGGTTGAGAGGTATGCTTGAAGATGATTCATTCATTACAAGCCATGCAATGAAATGATGGTTCCTTTGTGGTGTGAAAGAGGTTCTCATTACTGTTGATGTTTTCTCTTACTACAGAGTAATTAACATCCTGGAATCATTAAGCAGTAGGAAGCAAGCAAACATTCAATATCTTAACAATGCACTTCAGAGGACTGTCTTACTTCTAATCAGATTTCTTTCATACTTACGCTAGGTTGTGCATTAACAGTCGATAAAAGTACAGGCCACACAAAAAAAATTTAAAATTTTCATGCACTACTGGTGTATTGCTTTGATTTGCTGAGGTTTCCTGATTTACAGTAACAGGTTATGCCAACCAGTGTTAAGCAAAACTAGAGGGATTCAATGTATTACACAACAGTAAACATTAAATTAAATGGCTGTTGTTCACAGATATTGCAGATGGTGCCAACCCTGCCTTTGTATACAGAGCCAGGTAAAACACCTGGAACAGAAGTTTGCTGTTGTCAAAACAAAGCTATGTGGTATTCAGACAGAAATTCTAGGAGTCAAAACTAGGTTTGCAGGATGATTGAATCACAGCTCAGATCAATAACTAAGCCTGTACTGACATTTGTTCATCTTCAGATTTCTCCTAAAGCATGGGAGCTACTTTTACCTGTTTACATTATCGTACTACACCTTCCAAAGACTCGAGTACCTACTTATTTACCTGACTATTTGTATGTTTAATTCCTAACTTTTTACACAGAAAAATTATTTGGCATCAGATAAGGGATACTTGGTCTCAAGAGTGTAGCTAGGCATACTCAAGTGTACAAAATGAGTACATTGTTTCTGAGCATCTCTTGGAAACTTCAACACTTAAAAAGCAGAGAATGTCTACAACTATGTAAATTAATATTTGCAGTATAGAGATATACAAAGAATGCTTGAGCGAAAGGAACACACCTCTAAAAATAGCATTTTATGGGTATTAATTGTAACAGATGAAAATAACATGTCCCCTTACTATACTAGGGATAGCATTTTGAGGGTTGTGTACATTTTTAAAACGATAGGTGGGGGGGGGGGCAGTAACATTAGATATGAGTACAAGTATATATATTTCTCACTGCACCCGGGTTTGGTCTGCATAGAATTCTGGTTTCCCCACTTACTGTATGAGTCCACTCATGTGATACTTAAAAAAAGCTACAGAGCTGAAATTTAAGTGTAACTTTTGTTTTTGCTATAACAATATCAGTGAATTAGTGTTTGTGCTGTAAAAAGGAATTCAAAGGTCCATATGACAATAACATGATAGCATACTTTGCCAATAAACAAGCATATTGTCAGTTATGTCTGCATAAAAAATGTCACTGGTCACAACACCTATGGTTTTATGTTGTGAGCATGCTATTTACTGAAGCCAGAGACCCCCTGAGGCAAATAAATGTTTGCATTTTTATAGTAGGGAGATTCTATGACCACAGAAATCCAGTACTTAAAGCTTAATAGTATAAATAACCGCAACAAGTAAAATGAAAAAAGGACAAATAAAGACCTATAGAAAATGCTGAAGGCAGTACAAAATATAAAAGGCAGTCACCACGGCTAAGAATAAAAAGTTTTAATTTCTAAGGACACACAAAAAAGAGCGCTTTTGCATATCAAATGCTTCATCAGATTTAAAACCAGTACAAACTCTTTATATACAGAGTAATAAAACAATTAAAACCTCAATTTACTGCCTTCCAATATAGGCTTTAAAGGCAAACCCCCAATTTAAACCAGGGTGTTTGTCAGCCTGTAACCGCACTATCCACTTTGTTTCAGCCATGTCTGTAACATTAATTGAATCCCCACCCCTCTTATTTAATTTCACAGTTTGCAACGCTGTAAACAAGAAGGAATGTCCATTATTATCTTTATATGCTTGGCTAAAGCATTATTAACATTCAACACTTTAATATCATAAAGATGTCTCATAATTCTATCCTTCAATATTTTATTCATTTTCCCTACATAGAAACACGAACATAGTTCACAGGTGGCCAAATAAACAGCATTTCCAGACTTGCAGTCTGCATAGTTCCTAGGTGTAAAACTAAAATCAAACTTAGGATATACATAAGTCTGCTGTTTGGAAGTAACATAACAAGCCTTACAACTGAAGTAGGCACAAGTCCTTACCTAAAGGGCACTCCTAACATCCATGGGCTTAGTGATCTTATCACACAATTGTCTTTTTAAATTCTTACAGTTCTTAAATAAGAAACTGGGTTTATGTCCCACAATTTCAGCTATATTGTCATCTTCCACTAGCACATTCCCGTTTCTTCGTATAATATCACAGATAGGGCCCAGGTCATTCATAAAATTTTGTACATTTTAGCAAAACTTTCATGCTATCATCAAACTTATGTGCATTTTTATTTTTAGGGTTCCTAAGCTGCCTTCCTTGAAAGAAGAAAGGCTTCGCTATGCCATCCTTTGTATTAAGCACATTTATCTTCTCCTTCTCCGGTATTTTACAATCATACCCACGTTCTTCAAACTGTCCACTTAGAGCATTTAACTTTTCCTGAAAGTCTTCATCTCTAGTACAAAGTCTGGAGACTCTTGTAAATTGGCCACTGACTATGTTGGGATATATATAACTCGGGTGCATACTCCAATTCATCAACAGACTGTTTTTCCAACTAAACATAGATGTATCAGTATTCCCATCCTGATCTTTAATGAGACATACATCTAAAAAAATCAATCCTTCTATCAGATATTTGTGAGGTAAACATTAAGAAGGTGGTAGTGGTTTCCAAATAAGAGATAAATGCTGTAAACTCTTCTTTATTACCTGCCCACAGAATAGAAACATCATCCACAAGACGACGGTAGAATTTTACGTGGTCTCTATATATACCTTCCCCTAAGATGAATTTTTCTTTCCAACCATGTAACACTAAATTAGCATATGTAATAAATCCTGGATAATATGCTGAGAGGTGACCACGATGCGTTTAAACACAATTCTTTACACCACTAAAACAATAATGGTCAGCTAGTCCATAATGAAGAAATACTACAGGCGAAATAACTTTGTTTAAAATAAAAAATAATGTTTAATACAGCATGCTACAGGTAAGCGCTTTCACATAAGCTTCGTCAGACCGTTAAAATTCGGTAAACATTAAGAAGGTGGTAGTGGTTTCCAAATAAGAGATAAATGCTGTAAACTCTTCTTTATTACCTGCCCACAGAATAGAAACATCATCCACAAGACGACGGTAGAATTTTACGTGGTCTCTATATATACCTTCCCCAAAGATGAATTTTTCTTCCCAACCATGTAACACTAAATTTGCATATGTGTTAGCACAGGGGGTGCCCATGGCTACCCCACATCGCTATAAATATATATCATCCCCATACATGAATAAATTGTTCTCTAAGATCAGCTCCAACAGAGTACATATGACTAGTATTCTGTTATTGGTATAATTTGCTTGACCTGTTAAAATATGTCTTATCATTTCTACACCATAATCATTAGGGAAACTCATAAATAAATCCCTCACATCCAACGTTGCCATATAACAACCTTTCACATATTCATTACTCTCTATATGATCATGCAAATCACTGTGATGTATCATTCAAAACAGTGCTCAAGATGTTAAACATTGGTTTTAATTGGTTTTCAACATACATAGACAAAACTTCTGTAACCCAGCCTGCCCCTTAAAAAATAGGTCTCAATGGAGGTTTTAAAGGGTCTTTATGGATCTTAGGTAGACCCTTAATTATCAGTAGGGCAGGAAATTTAACATATAAAAAATCATATTGATCTTTCTCTATTAAACCAACCATTAATAGATCATACAGAATGTCATGTATTTTAGAAACAATACATTGAACATGTGTTCTACTAATTTTAAGATAGACAGAATCATTATTCAACATGTCCTTCATATAGCAATCATAATAACTCATATTCAACACCACTACCCCCCCCCCCCAGCCTTTATTAGCGGGTCTTATACAAATGTTGGGATTAGTTTTTAAAGCCATTAAAGCTTGTCTCTCTTCACTACTCAAGTTGAAAAAACGTTGGCAATGAGATGTGTTAAAAAAAATCACATATCTCTTTCTCACACAATATTTAATGTAAAAACAAGCATAAAAGTGTTACGTGCTTTATGACAGTATGCCACATATACACGAGTTGTATTATTACCAAAAAACTGCTTCAAACAAACATGAGAAAACAATTGTAAGTCCAACAACATCTGACTTACTTCTGTCAAAGTAGAAGGGATAAAGGATAAACCTTTATTTATGATAGAAAGTTCAGCTCAAGACAACACATGGTCTGAAATGTTCACTACTAAGTTCTTTGATGAAATATCTTTATGTTAAGAGGCTGTCGCTCTACAGTGTTTCCTCTTCAGCCTCCCTCTGCTGGTTGATCTGTGGGATCACACCTGAATTGGAGCTGGTAATTGAGAAAACAACGCAGGGACCGAAAAACTGTTTTTAGGTTTAGCACCAACAATTTCATAGTCCACTGCCCCTGCATCACTATACGATGGACCCGGTTTCTCCGGATCCAATAAAATAGCATTGTTTTTAACAGCATGGTTTTAGCTACATCTTCTTTCTCCATATCTTTACCCGATTATTGGGCATGCTCCAAAACTGGTGTTATATTGACATCTGTGTAAATGGCAACCAAATCCCCAGCCAGTCCCACTTCAGAAACCGAAGTAGGAACTTGTCTATTTGGTTTTGGCCATGTACAAATTTGCCCACTGACAAAATGACAATAATCTCACTTAAGCTTTTTATATTTCACTTGCCGGAGTTTCAACTCAAACTTCATGGCTCGCATATATAACTCATCCAAACTTTTCACATACCTCTCTTTATTGAAGCATTGCTCCATATCCCACTCCACAAAGGTGGCCCCTCAACCATGTCTCAAATGTTCGCCCAATTGCTATACTCTCCCCTGTATCTAAAGTTCTTGTAAAGTGTGTGCAGAAGCAACTCCTAGACTATCTCCTCTCAGACAAGATCCACTCCTCAACACAGCATGGCTTCCGACCTGGGCACAGTACAGCCACTGCATTGATTTCATTCCTAGACATAGTCAACAAAGCTAGGGACTCATGACATGTGGTATCTGCCCTATTCTTAGATCTGTCAAAAGCATTTGACACCATCTTACATCCTATCCTCTTATCTCAACTATCAAAGATAGGACAATCTCCCTTAGCAGTCAACTGGTTTCAAAGCTATTTCTCCAATAGAGAGCATGCTGGAAAGTGGCACAATTCTATTTCCCCCTATCTCCCAAACCCCACAAGCATCCCTCAAGTCTCCATCTTAGGCCCTCTTCTCTTTAATCTTTTCATAAATAATCTCCACATAGCTATTCCACAAGGTTCCCTTGTCCAATATGCAGATGACTCAATTATAGTTTGCTCTGCATCAAATGAAATAATTCTTTCTCAAAATACTCAGGCAGCCTTTTCCTCAGTAGAAACTTGGCTTCACACTAACCATCTTTCTCTTAACCCCAAAAAAAAAACTAAACTTATGATTTTTACACCTAAGAGACATTCTAAAAACTCAGTCTCGACATTTACTCACTCACTGCTACAAAAATTGAGCTAGTGGCCCACACCAAATTGCTAGGAGTAATAATATATGAAAACCTCAGATTCGATTTGCATATTCAAAATAACATATCCAAGACCCATAAGAAGCTAGGACTGCTTTATAGACATAGCAAATTCCTCTCCCTTCCTTCCAAACTAACTTTAGCACAAACATTCCTGCTTCCTTCTCTAACCTACGGTGTCCCACTGTTCACCAATCTGCAGCCTTCCCTGCAATCTAAATTAGAAACATGCTACAAGATCTCTAAATTCGCTACAAACTCCTGCCACTCTACTCACCACTGTGTCACCCTAAAAAAGCTACAGTGGCCAGAATGTCCCCACTACTTATTATTCCTTCAGCTTACAATTACTCACAAACTTATTTATAAACCTTAACTCTGCCCCGCACTAAATTCACTACTGTCCCCCTATGACCCCTCTAAACCACTATGGTCTGAACAACAACAGTTTCTCCAAGTCTTTAAACCCAGATTAACAGCAGAACAACTATTATACTCCTGGACCATGGCTAAAAAATGGAATTCCTTGCCCACACCCATCCACCTTCAACATAATTCCAACAACTTTAAAACTGCTCTTCAAAATCACTTCCTCTAGAACTGGATATGTAACTGCTCTGTTTCCTTCTCTGTCATTACCTAATTTCATCCACTGAATTCAGATTAGTCCCTCTCCAGCCCCTGACTATATATTTATTATATTTTTCAGTATTACACCCTACCTTCCACTCTTCTCCATTCACAAGCTATCTCCTTTCCAAACCCTCCTTCCTCTCCTAAGACAACCCCCCTAGCCTCAGTGTTCTCTCTAACTGGTATCCCACCTCTTCATTTTTATTTAGTAGTGCAATTCAACTCCAACTTTTAGCCAGTTCACACTTTTATTTTATGTATTTCCTTGCTTCATCCAAGGCCTTGTTGATGCTGCTCAAATCAATTCTCCATTGTATTGTAATTTGTGTTGTAAATAATGTACCTATACTCTTGTATTTTGATTCTTATAGATCTGTTTTATTAGTTTTTGCATAATTTTTAAGCAACTTATTTTATGTAAATCTTTTAAAATGCAAAATGTTGATGTGTCCAATTTTTTTATGTATAACCTGGAGCTTTTCTCCCCAGGTCTCCACTGAAAATGGGCTGCCTCGCCCAGTGGACTTTCCTGGTAATCGAATGCCAATAAATAAAAAAATATACTGCCATAATGCTTCTACCCCCATAAACAAATTTTTTTCAATCAGTTTGAAGTAGTTCAGCAATAACCAAATGAAGTTAAAACTTAAATCTAGATTCAGTTGTTGCCATCTTTTTAACAGCTCTGGATGGCTTTATCCATAGGTGGACATGCAAAGCACCCACATACCTCTGGCAACAATCTTATAATGTAGGCAAGCCTCAAGATGCAGGCACTGCCATTGTTGCCGGTTCAGTTTATATATTTTATCCTCCAACTCTTTAAGCTTTTTCAGGACACCAGTATACTCCATAGTATCGGTCTTATTTAGCAAGCTATATAATCATATGTCATATTAAAGGAGTGCGCCAACAAAGGATTCATCTGAGGCTGTACCATCCTTCTCCATCTCTCTTGTAACTTTGAGGAATGGGGATTATAAGCCATTTCAACATTTTCTCCCTCAGCCATGTAATGTCCCAATCTGCATAATTGTTGAAAGATAGAATTATGAGACATCTTTATGATATTAAAGTGTAGAATGTTAATAATGCTTTAGCCAAGCATATAAAGAGAATAATGGACATTCCTTCTTGTTCAGAGCATTGCAAACTGTGAAATTAAATAAGAGGGGTGGGGATTTAATTAATGTTACAGACATGGCTGAAACAAAGTGGATAGTGCAGTTACAGGCTGACAAACACCCTGGTTTAAAATGGGGGTTTGCCTTTAAAGCCTATATTGAAAGGCAGGAAATTGAGGTTTTAATTGTTTTATTACTCTGTATATATAGAGTTTATACTGGTTTTATTGTTAAATCTGACGAAGTGTTTGATACGCAAAAGTGCTCATTTTTTTTGTGTGCCCTTGGAAATTAAAAGTTTTTATTCTTAGCCGTGGTGACAGTCTTTTATGTTTTGTACTGCTTTCAGCATTTTCTAATAGTGTAAATAACACACTGGATCTCCCCTAAAAAGAGGCCATTAGCCTAGTGGCACTAGCCTGGTCAAGCAAAATATAAGTAAATAACATACATTTTGTCATGCTCCTCTGACAAGCTTTCTTTCTTTAAGACTGTACCAGTTTCTGATACAGCCCACGGCATGCACAATTTTTGTAATTTTTGTGGTGCATCTATCCTGTCTAGGTCACTATTATAAACTGGTCTTCAGACGTGAACACTTTACTCTAGAGAAGGTTGCATGTGATATAGTAAAGCAGTTTTGTATAGTATGTAGCTTCTTGTGTTGTACTGAAGTCCTTTCATATACATCCCAGTCATCTATACACCTGCTGTTTCTCATCATCACTGGCTTATTTCTCTGTTATCAGATATGATTGCCCTCAGGTTCCTTTTACTCGTTTACTGGTGGTACTGTTTCATCTTCAGCTGTGTATGACTTCCTTAGGTCTTTCCTTCCCCAGGTGCATTATTTTCTGTATATTGAGATCTGCTTTTAAAATACCATGTTTAACACCATTCATCTAATTTAACAAGTTTTTGAATACTTATACACCTTGCTGAATATCAGCCCTGCTACTCAAGGGGTGTGGGGCATAATGTATTAGCATTTAGCTCCATCAAAAGCTATAGTTTCAAAGGCTAACATCACCAAAGCAGCAGCTCTGGCACCTATTTTAAGTAGATAGACACATTGTACAGGATTGTATGGCCCAATATACTGGAGGAATGCCTGGATGCCCCATTCCAGTGGATAAAATGATTGGTGTAACTGTTAAAATTTTAGCTACAGGGACCCTCCAGAGACAAATCAGAGACACTTTAGGACACATTACATACATCTGCCTGTAGAATACTCAGGGAATTCCTCGAGAAATTGCTGCTACATGGGGTCAAGTACATCAGTTTCCCCAACATGGCAGCAGAGGCAGATGCCACCACATTCATAGGCTCATAGGTTCATAGGTAGGTACTAGGCTATCGGCCCAAGGGGCTACGTAAGCCTAGCCAACAAGGTTCCCTGGCTTACTCCACCCAAGAAACTTATTTTCCTGTGCCACTGTTGAGCAGAGACACAGAAGTGATCCCAGGGTGTATTTCCTATTTCCCATCCACTTATCAAGATTTTTCTTGAAGAGTGCTAATGAAGAACTTTGCTTGACATAGATGAGTAGCCTGTTCCAGAGTATGGGAAGTCTCTGGGACAGGAATCTATCCCTCCAGCATGTCCTGTTTATTGTGGTGACAAGGTTTAGGTCCCTAGAGTGTGTAGCTTGGAGGGATTGGGATTTCTTTAGGTGTAGCATGTCCAACAGCTCTGGGTTTGACATAGCTTTATATGTTAGGCAGAGATCACCTCGGACTAGGCGATATGCTATGGAGTAAAGCTGGAGTTTTTTAGACAGTCAGTGTAGGGCATTTGTTTGAGGCCAGTAATCCTCTTTGTGAGGTACTTCTGTGGCCTTTCCAGCTGCTGCAGATGTCTTGTGAGGTACATTCCAAAAGGTGAGTTGTACTCTATAATGGGTCTAATGAGTGTCGAGTAGAGGGGAACAATGACCTCTTTTTTCCTGGATGAGAACTCTTTTATGATGAGGTGTGCCACGTAGAAGGACTTCCTGACTACTGTGGTAATGTGACTATCAAAGGAGAGGCTACTGTCCACCTGGCTTTTATGTCTACTGTCCACATGTGGCTTTTATGATATTTCCCACTTCCTTGAAGGGTTGGGAGGTATTGATTGCACTCATGTTGCAATTTTCTACAGATAGTCTTACATCAGCAGAAAGGACTACCATTCCATGAACTGCCAGGTGGTGTATAACACACAGTGGCCTATAACTCTTGAGTCTCCACATAACTGTATCAGTGCACATTACTCCCACTTATGACATACACATCATCTGTATTACTATCTTCTGTACTGTAACATCTCACAGGGCTACTTCATACGTAGTACAGACACATTGCTGCATCTGTATATCCAACAAAATACAAAGCATATACAAATCTCAGTGTTATCTGTGCCCCCCATATGTTCCTAATATGTTGCATGTGATGTAGGATCTCCTTGGAGCCTTGACTGATGACAGCCACAGGGAACCTACAAATAGGTAATACCATCCATGGCTAAAACACCAAAACTTTAGAACAGGCTAAGGAGGAAGTACAAACATTTATCCAACAAAAATGAGCCATCAAACAAAAGGCAACTCTGCTTTTCATTTTTCTAACAGTAGAGTTCATAGAGAAACTTTGTCAATGAAACTTTTTTCAGTGTTTCACAGGAAAATTCTGCAGATGCAGAAAAAGCACAGGAACTGACTAAAATTGGGAAAACCTTGCACTTGAACCAGAGTCTGGTGTTGCGAGATGGAGAGGGAGATGAACAGAAAGAAGACCAGCAACACTGAAATTAGTGAATAAATGTGAGATTATAAAGTGTCAATCATGTTTGTGAAATATGGCTTTGCAAGAAAAAGTGTCTGAGAAAGACTGGAATTGGACTTTTGTTGACTTTGATAAACTTGTGGGTAGACTGTAAAGCATATCCAACTTTATGTCATTACTGTTTAGAAGGACATTAGAAGGAAAAAAAGTTTTGAAAAGGAAAGAGGCATCTGTGAGTTACTGGCTAGCCACCCCTCCACCCACAAATATGGAGTACAGAAATATGTATAGCATAGCACAATGTTAATTTGATTTTGGTATGCTGTATTGTATTTAATATAATAAATCAGGATATAATATTTTTCTAAATTTATAAAACCTTTAGGAGTTGCTTCAAAAGAGTCTCACTTTATTACCCTCTCTTTCTGTTTTATCTTTCAATGCTTCGGAATGCTTATTCCAAGGAAAGGCATTTTAAATGTGGGGGAAGGAAAGTATTTTCAGTGATTGTTGTATGTGACAAAGATGTTAAGGTAAACATGTACTTTTTTAGTAGTAAGAAATATATGCTTTACAATGTAATAAGAGAACAAAGGTTGAAAAAAAAGTAAATTTAAGTTAATATGTGGTGACATTTGACAGCTGAGATGGGTGGGGTGTAAACGTGCACTTTTATATTATATCTAAAGTTAAAATTTTTACTCCTATTTTTGCAAAGGTGAATGTCTGGATTAATACCCTTGTCTTAATCTATAAACAAGTCTTTTTTGTAAGCAAGTAGGCTTGCAAAGTAAGATAAACTGATAAAAGCCATAAGAAGTGCTAAGTTTCTTGCATATGGAATGATAGATCTTATTTTTCTTTATTAGCAAATGTTCAGTAGGGTCAAGAAGTCTGCAGGTGAAAGCAGTTGTATATTCTGTTCTCCAATGACTGAAATTGACAAAGGATCCTTCATGCATCTACAGAGCTGTTAGCTATTTTTTTCTGTCTTTGCTGACTACGTGTCAATGGAGATGAGCTGTTTGCAGGTGCAAGCAATTAATATTGAAGGTTCTGAGCATTCTTTGCTGAGAGAAATGCAAAAACAGTTTTTAATTTAGTTTTACTTAAAGACAGCCAGTGCACTTTTTCTTAGGGCTAAAGGTTAATGTTTTCTGAAAGTCTACACACTGTTTTTAATGTCTGGGAAGGGAATATGAATAAGAAAAAAACATACACCATTCAGTGTAAGTGGGAACACAGACAATAACGTGCTTTAGGATAAGTAACCTTAATTTTACGTTAGGTAATGCTTGTTGATTTGGGACAGTTGTTCCTGTCTGGGAGGTTAAACTTGATGTACATAGTTTTGTGTGTTTGTCCTGAGTTAATAGGTTATGGGAGTATTCTGAAAATGCATTTAGTTTTTGTTTGAGGGTTTTTATTAAAACAAAAAGTCATGAAAATGTGGCATAGGTTCAAATGGAGATGACAAGAAAAAAACTGTACAAAAGATCAGCCTGCCAAATATTAGCATGTGCATGCAATACAAAAGTTGGAAATACACATTCAAAAAACTGTCATGTATAACAGGTGAAAACAACAGTTTCTTATCATAATGGCTACACTATCCATATTATCTTGTAACATAAATGGCCTTACAGGTGTAGACAAAAAGGAGAGAGTATTGAATGATATTAAGAAATGTAGAGTGCAAATAACAATGCTGCAGGAGACACATTTGGAAAGAAATGGGCATGTGAATTTGATAAAGAAAGGATTTCAGGATGGGTATTCAGCAGAATATAAGGGAAAAAAGGAAAAGGGGAGGAATTATACTAATTGCTAGAGGAGCTCCAATAGTGATAGAAGATGAAAAAAAGATAATGGCAGCTTTGTGGTAGTAAGGTGCTATTGGCAAGGGAGGAGTATTATGCTGGAATGTTTTTATAATCCACTTAAAACTACTAGTACAGACCTTAAATTTTTTTAAAACAAGAAGTATATTTTTTAAATTATCACATATGACATAGGCAATCTTACATTTATATAAATGAAAATAAACCATACGGACACAGTTCCAGTTGCAAACTTTAAACATTACAATGCTGACACAACTGTAGCTGCAAACATTATACGCCACTAACAATATACCAGTCATTGTCAGTCAAACGTTACTTAACTCATTGAAATCCTGCCTTCTTTTAAACCTTGTTCTTCCTATGCATGTACTGATCCCACAAATCCCATTGTCCTAAATAATTTGCTCTTACCCTTTTCTACAGATCCCAATTCCAGTTGTTTTATCTCTGTTACTGTCTTCACTACTTCTAGTAAAGTTGATTTAGACTTTGATTTCCATTTTCTAGTAATTGCTTTTTGGCAGCCAACATAATTAGTCTCAGTAAGGTCTTACAAGGTCTAGGCAATTCCGATTCTGTATCATAGCTCAAAAAAATAATTTCCTTAGTTACACCAATTTGCTCACCCAGCATCTCCCAACAGAGCAGTCTGCAGGAAATCTTTAAAGTCTGCCAACTCATTATACTCCAAGAAAATATGTTCCCGGTTATCTGTTTCCTCCCCATCACACCTCCAACATTTTCTGTCTACCTGAGGAAAAATTCTTTGGAGTCTACTTTGGGTATAAAAATACCTATGTAAACACTTCCAGGCAAAGATCCTAAATCTTGTAGACTTTATATTCTGGAGACATACATATATCTCCCCATTGTTTCTTTGTGAATTGCTTATACAGTCTCTTTCCCCAATCCTTTCTAACCTCCTCTGATTGATTCTTATAGTTATCATACAATATTTTATATGTTCTTCTAATTATTCTCTTCTAAATAGCAGCTTCTGTTCTAGATTCTACTAAAAGCATTATCAGTGCTGCTCTTTCATTTAAGACCCCCCCCCTATTTCTTTCTCTTTGCCTATGCTCTGATATCAGTCCTTGATAGGGAAGGCAATCTCTAACCTGCAGTCCAAATAAGTTTTTGGCATCTTCCCATTCCATTACCTTTCCCTCTCTAGTTATTTGCTCAAATTACCTTGGTTCCTTTGCCAGTTTTCTCCTTTTTTGCCTATTTTCTGTATCCCTAACTGCAGTCATCCCGATTGGCAGAATCTCCTTTCTCCATTCCCATGTTGGCTTAGTTCTTAAAATACTTTCTGCTACTCTATGAATATAATATGAATATAATATGCTGTATGATTATTGTTATTTTTGTTAAATCTGCATCCAAAATCGCAGTCTCTCCTTGTTTCTTGAGCTTCTCCCCCATTTCACCATCATCCCTTTCCACTTTGAATTATAGTTTTCTGCTTGTGCTATGTATAGGAGCCTTAACTGTGTTACTGTGAAATATCCCTTCAAATTGGATAATCCCAATCTGCCTTGTTCTGTTGAAAGACTAAGGTTATCACACTTGACTTTTGCTGTCTTCCTCTCCCAGGTAGGATCCTTCAGCCCTTTATTAACTGCTATCTGCAACTTCTTCTCCAGTTGATAAAAATATGCCTGAGCTGTGTATAAGACTAAAGGGAGTAAAAACATTTTAACTGCTTGTATCTTATCATTGATATCCATATAATAGAGCTTCCATTTTCTCAGTTTTTGTACTATCTTTTGTTTAGGCTCTTCCCACATATCCTTAGCTGCCACATCAGCATAATTATTATTCATACTTCTAAATACCTAATTTTTTCTGTCCCTATAAATATGGATATTGCTGAACCAATTTCTGTGTGGGTGTGTAATTTACCTCTATTCCTTTTGTTTTAGCTACATTAATTTTATACCACAAAAGATGTGAAACTGTCTCAAAACATTCCACAACACTGTAATGTCCCTTTCTGGTTTTGTCAGGTATAAAATAATATCATCTGCAAACATTGCCAGCTTTTTTTCACTACCATACCAATTATATCCTTGGATTTCTGAGTCAATTATTTTCTTTGCCAGTGGTTCTAAATATAATGCAGATAACAACAGGGAGAGATATTATCAGAGAGGACTCCACCCACTTTAATTTTCACCTCCAATTCATCATATATTCTCTTAATCAACTTTATACTTTTATCAGGGAATGCAAATGCTTCCAGTGCTCTGCTCATAAAGTCCCATGTTACCCTGTCAAATCCTTTCTTTGTATCAAGACCAGTAACAGTGGTATTTTCTTACATTTTGCTTCCCTCTGTATCATCACTGTTCTGTTAATGTTGTCAAATGTTTTCCTCCCCTCCATAAAACCACATTGATCCATATCTAGCAATTTTGGCTGCACTTTTGCCATTCTTTTAGCCATTATAGACATAAACACTTTATAATCATGGGAAATGGGCCTGTATGTAGCTGGATCTGATGGATCTTTACCCTCCTTAGGTATTACCGTCACCATTGCTTTCTTCCAGGATGCTGGTACGTCTCCTTCTCTTAAAATACTGTTAAACAAAACCCTCCAGATCTTTATCAGTTTTTCCTTCCTAGCTTCCAGACTTCTACAGGGATACCATTTATTACTGGAGACTTTCCTGTAGCTTGGTTATACATCACCATTTTTATCTCATCTCCTCCTATCCTGTTAGTAATTGAGCCTCCTATACAACCTTGGCATATTTAATTTTTTCCATAAACATTTCCATTTGCACATTTTCTTGATTTCTTTATTTCTCTGCTTTATACAGACTTTCATAGAATTTCCAAAATATTTCTAATACTTCTAATGGATCTCTTGTTATCTTCCTTGTTATAGGCTCCCTAAGCTTGGTGACATGACAGCCCTTTCTCCTTTCTGCTGCATGAATTATTGTGCTAAAGTTATCAAACAACAGTTGCTTAACAGCAACCTTTCTAAACTAATGCATAGTATCAAGGTAATCCCTTATTTTCTGCTTGGCATTCTGCAGCTGCTACTCTTCTTGTTCTGTGAGATTCCCCCTATTTTGCAATATTTTAACATTTTTCAGTCCCTCTAAATAATTCTTCTACTTCTTAACCATATTTCTCTTTCATTTATTTCCATTCTGTTTTTAAACTCTACTTTAATTTTATCTCACTCCCTAGCCATATTTTAAGAAGAAATTTCTATCTTCTCTAATAGTGCCTGAATAATTTCCACTACTCATTCCTTAAATTCCTCTATTATCAACAGATAGGTGGGAAAGTGCCAGTGTCTCATTTTTATTTCATTACCCTGTGTTTTTATTTTAGTTATTATTGGTGCATGATCTGAAATAGTTATTGTGTGCATATCAAGACCTTCAATTAAATGGACATGTTCCTCTAAAATATAAATTCTGTCTAGCCTAGCCCAGCTTTTGTACAGCGAGAAATAATATGCAAATTCAAATACTCAATATTCCTTGCTGAAAGCTGATTATTTCTTCCAAATTTTCTCAAGCTCCAGTATAGTAGTTTTCAGTACATGCCAGTGTAATCCTCTTCCCTTGCCAGTAGCCCCTTAGTACTACAAATCTACCATTATTGTCTTTTTTATCCTCTTCTGTCACTATTGGAGCTCTTCTTGCAGTTAATGTAAGTACTCCTCTCTTCCTTTGCCCCAGATATTCTGCTGAATAACCATCCTAAAAACTTATCTTTATCAAATTTACATATTCAGTTCTTCTCATATGTGTTTTCTGTAGCATAGCTACTTGCACTCTAAGGTTGTTTTTTTTTATAAAGGTTACTACTCTTTCTTTTTTGTAGAGCTTAAATAACTTTTGGTAGAAATAATTAGCTTTCACAAGGAATGCTACTTTTGGTGGGGACTGAAATGTTATTTGCAACAGTAAGGATGTATCTGGGGACCTACATGGGGAAATTTAACAAAAGATGGTAGATTTCTGAAGAAATTTATGAATAGATTTGGTATGGAACATGTAAATTCAGTAGTAGAAACACATAGAAAGAATTTAAATATTATTCCGCAAAGTTCAATAACTGTGCTAGACTAGACAGAAGTTATATTTCACAGGAACATGTGCATTTAATTGAAATCTTTGACACACATCCAATAACTATTTCAGATCATGTACCAAAACTAAGATAACAAAATCAGGGTAATGAAGTAAAAATGAGACACTGGCACTTTCCCACCTACCTGTTAAAAAGCGATGAACTTAAGGAGAGGGTTGTGAAAATTATTCAAGAGTTATTAGGGTATATAGAAATTTATTCAGAAGTTATAGAAAGTGAGTAGGATACAGTGGAAACAAAGTTTAAAACTAGTGTAGAAATAAGAGATATGGTTAAGAAGAATAAGGAAAATCTCACAAAACAAGAATAAGCACAACTGCAGAGTAAGAAGGTGGAGATAAAATAGTATCGGGATAATATGCATAAGTTTTTTTAAAAAACTTCTGTTAAGCAACTATTTTTGATAATAACTCCAGTGCACAAAAACTTTTAGCACAACGACTTAGACAACAGAAAGTAGAAAGGGTTGTTACTAGATTAAGGGAGCCTATAACAAGAAAACCAGAGATCCTATAGAAGTGTTAGAGATATTCCAGAAATGTTATGAAATGTGTATAAAGCAGAGAAATGTGGAAATAAACAAAGATCTCAAATGGAAATATTTATGGAAGACTTAATTATGCCAAGGTTAGCGGTAGATGGACTTCCATGTTGGCTGCATACTGATCAACAGCTTAATTTCAACTCTCCTAGTGTGAAAAAAGAAACTGAGAGATAAGGGCTAGTAATTCTGGCAGCTTTGGTAAAATTCAGTAACTGCTTAGTAGGTACACTGCCTGGATGCTAGCAAAGAAGAAACTTAGAGAGCCTGATAGAAAATCAACTAGAAAAGGTGAAGAGATAACACTGACTAGGAGGAATCCTTCAGCTGATCTGTAAAAAGTAGTTCAAGCTCCAGCTTTGGTACAAGAGATGGCTTCCAATAATTTAGAGGAAAAATAAATCAAATGTATTCAAGGTTTATTAAAATAAATGAAATATCATTGGAGTATATCAAATCAAATAAGAAAGGCTGGAAAAATTGAAAAAGATTTAAGTAAATGTTCAGATGAACTGATAAAACTGCAAAAAATCAGAAGGTGAAATGAAGAAAAGGCTGGCTGAGTATAAGACTTCTCAAGAAGAGCAGTTTCAAAAAATGGTGGAGTTAGAGATCACATCACACAGAGAAAACATGAGATTTTCGGGTGTACTAGAGAAACTGGAAGGAACAGACTACATTAATTTTATGAAAGCAAAAATGAGCAAGTAGATTTTTATTTCACAGCAGGATTTGTTAATTGAAAGGGCACATCAATTTCATGCTCCAAATCTGGACACAAGAAAGCAGCCAAGACCTGTATTTGTAAAGATGCAGTCATACTAGCAGAAAGAGTTGATCCTGACAAAACTATGGCAACATGGCAAAGTATTAAAAATTGGAGTCAGCAAAGTGTTTGTTGAAAATGATTATTCACTGTATATGAGGCAGGGAGTATTAAGAGGGTGGTGTGAGATTCAAACTGCTGTTTCCAGCTATCTTCACAATGTTTTTCTTGGAGGACCATAGACGTTTTTGATGCAGAACTGGCTAAGGAGGAACTACAAAAATTTGTCCAACAAAAATCAAGCCATCAAACAGAAGGGGACTCGGGTTCTCGTTCTTCTGATAAGAATGCTCATAGAAAGACTTTGCCAGTGAAAACCTTTTCAAATGTTCCAAAGGAAAATACTTGAGAAACAGAAAAAATGCAAGTGTCGACTCTTAGAATCAGGAGTACTTTGGACATGAACCAGAGTCTGGTGTTGGGAAAATGGAGATGAACTGAAAGAAGGCCAGCAACACTGAAATTAGTGAATAAATGTGAAATTATAAAACATCAACCACATTTGTGAAGTTTGGCTTTAGAAGAAAAAGTGGCTGAGAAGATTGCACTGACTTTGTTAAACCTGTGGTTTGACTAAAAAGTGTGTACCCCCACTTTATGTTATTAACGTTTGGAAGGACACACAAAAGACAAAAGTAACTGTTAATAAAACATTTTTAACAACATTTGTATAAAACATTTCACAATATAAATTGCATGCTCTGTAGAAAAGCAGATTTGTGTGGTATGTAGTCAGGGGTATCTAAAGAGGTGAACCTTCTCAGTGATTGTTGAATGTGATAAAGATACTAACATAAACAAGTACATTTTTTAGTTTTAAGTAGGAATTACAATGCAATCTTGGGCTGGTAGGGTGGGGAATAGGGTGTAACAAGTGCACTGATTATAATATTTGCAGAGTTAAGATTTGTTTGTGCTTTTGCATAGGTGAATGTCTGAATTAATACTATTGGCTTAATCTGGAAACAATTGTGAATGCACTGAACAGTTTTCCTTTAGCAAATAAATGTTCAGTGTGAGTTGAGAAGTCTGCAGCTGAGGTCAGCTGTGCATTCTGTTCTTATGTTTCCATGAAGACAAGCTGACTGCCCATGCAGAAATAAATTTTGAGAGGTCTAGGCATTGTTCATTGTGGGAAATGCAAAGTTAAAAGGTACAAGGGCAAGTAGCTTAGTAAGAAATAAGATCTGAAATTATTGGAAGTGAATAAGAGATAGCAGCTTTCCTGATACCTAAATACTTCCATGCATTTGCTAGAACAGTGTATAATTTAGTTTTATTTAAAGGTAGCCAATTAACTTTTTCTTAATGCTAAAAGTTAATGTTTTCTCATGGCATACAAACTGTTTTTCACAAGTAGGAGGAGAATAGAGATAAGGAAAAACAAATAGCAATTAGTGTAACTAGGAGAACAAGATGTAATATGGGCTTTAACATGGAAAACCTTAATTTTAGGTTCGGTAATGCCTGTAAATGCAGCTGTCAATTTGGGACAGTTGTTCTTCTCAGTAGGAACCAGGCAGGGGAGTCCAGATTCCCCTTTGCTATTTGCTTTATGGTGGCTAAGGATATATGGGAAGAGATTAAACAAAAGATAATACAAAACCTGAGAAACTGAGAAACTGGAAGCTGTTGCTTATAGATATGGATAGCAAGATACAAGCAGTGAAAATGTTTTAGTCCCTTTACTTTTATATATAGGTCAGGCATATTTTTATCAAAAAGTTGTAGACAGCAATTAATAAAGAGTTGAAGGAATTTTTCTGGGAGTGGATGAGGGTAAGAGTCATGGGGGAATAAGATGATTTCCCCAACAGAACAAGATAATTTAGGATTATCTTATTTGAAGGGATAGTTTAGTTCTACACAGTTAAAACACATATTCATAACACAAGCAGAAAGGTTTTAATTCAAAATAGAAAGGGATGATGATGAAGCTGGGTGCAGTTCAAGAAATAAAGAAAGAAAGATTGAAATTTGGATGCAAATCCTTAAGAAAAATAATAACCACAGAGAATATTATATTCATAAAGTAACAGAAAGTATTCTAAAAACTAAGCCAACACAAGACTAGAGAAAGGAATTTTTGCAGATAAGGGTGACTGCAAATATAAGTACAGAAAAAAGGCAAGAGGGGTGGAATTTACTGGAGAAAACTAGCAAAGCAACCAAGGTATTGGGAGCAAATAGCTAGAGAGGGTAAGGTAATAGAGTGGGATAAGGCCAAGAAGATGTTTGGACTGCATGTTACAAACTGTCTTCCCCACCAGGGATTGATATCAGAGTATAGACGAAGAGAAAGGGATAGTAGAAAGATCTGCTCTGGTAGCGTTTCTAATTGAATCTAGAATAGAAGCTCCTGCTAAAAAGGAATACTTAATAGGGCATATAAATTAATGCATGATAACTGCAAAAATCAATCAGAGATTAAAAAAGATTGGAAAGACAAACTGAAAAAGCAATTTACAAGAGAGCAATGGGAGGACATATATATATGGCTCCCAACTATGCAACAAAGTTCAGAAGGTTTAGGATCTTTGCTTGGAAGTATTTTCTTTAAGCAAAAGCTGAAAAATCCCAAATACTCTGAACAGTGATTTTTTCCCATGGAAAAATTCACTGGGCCATTTCCGGGACTTTGTTATTTCCTCCACTACTGTGGTGCAATCTCAGAGTTGGTATATTTAAATGGGGGTGGGGGTGGGAGGGAGGCTGCAAAGCCCCCCACTTTATTTACTGTTTTTTACTTTTTTTTTTATTTTATTTTTTTTTTTGTGGTGGAACAGCGATCTTTTTCTCTGGGAAAAAAATTGCTGTTCTGAGTGTTTGGAATTTTAAGCTTTCGCTTAAAGAGGGTCGATAAATCAGTTTGCTTTTTTTAAGCATTCGCTGATTTAACATAGACCCAGGATTTTAATACCCCAAGCAGACTTCAAAGATTTTTTCCTCAGGAAGATAGTAAATATTTGAGGTATGATGGGGGAAGAAAGAGGTAAGTGGAAACATATGTTTTGGGATTGTAATGAGTTGGCAGTTTTTAAAAACTGCCTACAGAGTAAAAAGAGTGAGCAAGTGGCTGTAACTAAGGAAATGATTCTTTTAAACTGGGACACCGGATCTGAATTGCCTAGACATAGTAAGGGTTTATTAAGTTTCATTCTGTTGGCTGTCAAAAAAGCAGTTACTAGAAAATAGAAATGAGAGCCTAAACCAATTTGAAGTAGTGAATGCAACAAAACAGATAAAAGAACTGGAAGTGGGATCTTTAGAAAAGAGAAGGAGCAAGTTACATAGAAATAAATGGAAATGATGTGAACATTACATGCAGAATTATTTGCTTTATTTATTTATTTAACATTTGTTTACTGGGAAAGTCTGACTTGGAACAAAGCCAATTTTCAGTGGAGGCCCAGGGAGAAATGCTCTCGATGTATGTCTTTGTAACATAGGAGGAAACCAGAGCACCCAGAGAAAATAATATTCAAGAGGAGTGTGGTTAAAGTGAAGGCAGGAATTCAGTAATTTATGTAATGTTGGACTGATAACAGTTACAAGGAAAGAAAAGATATGGGATGTATTATGTATGTAAGTGGAAAGAAAAGTTAATATGGTTTGTTTTCTTTTCTATTAATTTATGTTTAACTATGTCTTTAGTGATAATTTAATAAAGGTGTTTAAAATATATAAAAAGTATATAGCAATAAAAAATCCCAAACTAATTAATTATGAGTGTACCTCTAGCAATGAAGGAAAATGTGAAAAAGACAATGTATATATCAAATTTAAACAAAACAGTTATTCATATATTTCACAATGGACCATTTCTAGTTTATTTTCCATAACGGCATAATGTGCCAACATTTAGCTGGAGTCAGAACAGCCTGGCAGTGAGGTGCAGTGAATTCATCATTGGTGAGGCAGGTTCACACAATTTGCAGCTCCAATCAGCTGGAAGGCTAACGGTGAAAATGTGGTCACTGTGAGACTGTGACACATCGGCTGAATTTGCTTCCTTGTTGGGGAGGAAGGGTTCACTGCTCTCTAGTCTCTGTTGCTTGTCTCTGGTGGAGACAAAAGGAACAGCAACAGATGAACCATAAACCTATTAAAATTAGGCACAGACTTCTATATTCATAGTGGGTAGGGGGAGGAAACATAGATTTGGTCATAAAAATGTCACAACTCAGCTATATGATGGTTAGGTCTACTTTAGAATGCCAAAAACTGAAAATGTCGATCGCTCACATGAGCGAATAATCAGGAAGTCTATGTTGTTTTTTTGGGATCGCAATACAGTGAAGATCGGAATATTTCACTTTTTCTCACTGTAGTGCGATCTCAGAGTAGGAATATATATTTAGTGGGGGGGGGGCACAGCCTCCCACAATAGCGATTTTGAGTTCCTGATTATTCGCTCATGTGAGCGTTCGATATTCTGATTTTTCGTTGTTCTGACATAGACCCTGATGGTTGCCTAAGGACCTCTGCAGGAAGGAGATGTCACCCTTAGAATGAATGACTAAGGTAATAAATGTGTGGATCACAGCTAGAGATGGGGAGAGGAGATCTAAAAGCAAGTGCAAAGTTTTACCTGAACCTTCTAAACCTCAGTCTGTCCCTCTGCTACTGTGAGCACATTCTATGTGTTATAATTTAGAGCAAATTGTGATGAATGTAATCAACCATTTAACAGGAAATTAAAATAAACACACAGCTCTAGGATCCAGTTACTTTAAAGTCAACACTGCACATGCCCATCTTATTTAAAGGGAGGAGCAGGGCACAAAACTGTAAAATCTCTAAACTGCTTTAGAAATTTTATGTTTTAGTCACAAGAGATATTGTTTAAAGATATCTAATAGTGATTTGCTACTTATACTGTGAAAGGAACCACTTTAAATTTAGCCTGCTCTAAAGCCAGTACTCTATTTTGACAGTTTCACAAAGCTCTGGCTGCCTACTTGCTGTTAGTTTGTTTAAACTTTTTAGATATTCAGAATATAAATAAAATGGGTAACCTGTCAAATTGCAAAGCTGGAAGCATCCTGCTGTGTTTTCAGAAGCACGTTATTGAACCTCCCACCAAAGAGCTCCATCAGAAGCAGACGTGTATCTCTGAACTTAGTGATTTCTAGGTTTAAATCATATGAGGCATAACAACGGCATGCTGCGCGCACTTCTGATGAAGTATTTAAATTTAGTATGTACTAATGTTGCCAGAGTTTTGCTTTCTGCTCATCTAACTACATGTGGGCTGTGGTTCTGTGTGACTGTGAAGCTACAGTGAGCAAAGTACAACTTCTAGAACTAAATGCTTCGATGGCACAACTGCTCATCTGTGCAGTTGTCAAAACTCATTTCTTGGAAACAGTTTCTAGTATCATCCATTGTTTCTGTCAAGACATTTGAGGGATGGGGAAATATAAACCGTACAAAGAAATGCATGAATCATAACTGCAAAAGCACAGTCTTGCATTCTCCTCTTCACTAACATGTTGCATGCACTATAAGTTACTTAAACAACGTATCTAGTAACATAACTTGCAAAAGTGTGCTATGTTAAAAAGACAGAAAGTGAACACTTTGTTTCTGCATTAATGAAGTAGACATTTCTGAAGACCATTTTTAACCACAGACATTTTTATTGAAATAAAAATGCTGAATATAAATCTTCATTAAAATAACATAACTGACTCTGTAACCTTCAAAAATAGTGTGTGTTCACATTTAGCACTTAGCAAATGAACTTAAAATAAAACTTCATTGGTTATCACAGGGTTATCCATCTTAGGATGTTCAACACTGGAAAAATGTTTACAGCCCTTTGCAATCTGCTGCATCTGCAAATTTAAATGCTCTTACTTCAAGGTGATGTCTCTCTCTCTCTCTCTCTCTTTCTGTCAGGCTAATTTAGATAAGTGAATTTTTTGCTAGTTTCCTCTACATTTTCTGTATTCCTCTTTTTCCATAGTATAATACATTTCTATTCCTCCTCTATTTAAAAAAAAAAATATATATATATATATATATATATATATATATATATATATGTGTGTGTGTGTGTGTGTGTGTGTGTGTGTGTGTGTGTGTATATATTTATATATATATATATATATATATATATATATATATATATATAAAATACATATATTTATTATATATATTTTTAAATATATATATGGTTCCACTTGAAAACATCGAAATTCTAAACCATCGAAATTCATATGGTCGAGACCATATCATCGACTGTTTAGAACATCAATGTTGTCAAGGGGAAGAAAAAGGAAAGTAAAAAAGGGAAAAAGCTAGTGTTTCTGCGGGGCAGCAAGGTGCCCTGCACACTGTGTCTCTGAATGTGCCATCTCTGTGATGGCACTGCAGACAGGGTATGGGAAATCTCCCGTTTAGCACTTCTGCATATAACGCTAAAATGGAAATTTCCCTTTATCCACTGTAGTGAGATGTCGGAGTTGGTATATTAAAGTTCGGGGGGGGTGCAGCCCCCCACATGGGGGGTGCAGGGGGGGTGAAGCGCCCCTGCATAAAATAGTTTTTAGAGGGTTTTTTTTTACGTTCCCTTTGAATCTCCGATGGTTTGAAACTCAATGTTCTGGTCTCGATGATCAGAATTTCGATGTTTCAAGCTTTCGATGATTCAAAGTGGAACTATATATATATATATATATATATATATATATATATATATATATATATATATATATATATATAGGTCTACTACACATGACAGAAATTTCATTTGACTTAAATTCATTTGATTGAGACCATAATATAGAAATTTCAAAATACTGAAAACTCACGTGACTGAAATTCATAAGACTGAAACCTTAACAATGCTAAATTTCAACATACTAAATTGTAAACTACAGACATGCACACTTACAACACTTAAAACTTTAAAA